>NC_060081.1:7547500-7847500 GCF_922984935.1 Meles meles
CCCATTCTGTCAGCTGTCTTTTGGTTTTGTTAACTGTTTCCTTTGCTGTGCAAAAGCTTTTGATCTTGATGAAATCCCAATAGTTCATTTTTGCCCTTGCTTCCCTTGCCTTTGCCGTTGTTCCTAGGAAGATGTTGCTACGGCTGAGGTCGAAGAGGTTGCTGCCTGCATTCTCCTCAAGGATTTTGATGGATTCCTTTCTCACATTGAGGTCCTTCATCCATTTGGAGTCTATTTTCGTGTGTGGTGTAAGGAAGTGGTCCAATTTCATTTTTCTGATTGTGGCTGTCCAATTTTCCAAGCACCATTTATTGAAGAGGCTGTCTTTTTTCCATTGGACATTCTTTCCTGCTTTGTCAAAGATTAGTTGACCATAGAGTTGAGGGTCGATTTCTGGGCTCTCTATTCTGTTCCACTGATCTATGTGTCTGTTTTTGTGCCAGTACCATGCTGTCTTGATGATGACAGCTTTGTAATAGAGCTTGAAGTCCGGAATTGTGATGCCACCAACTTTGGCTTTCTTTTTCAATATTCCTTTGGCTATTCGAGGTCTTTTCTGGTTCCATATAAATTTTAGGATTATTTGTTCCATTTCTTTGAAAAAAAATGGATGGTATTTTGATAGGGATTGCATTAAATGTGTAGATTGCTTTAGGTAGCATGGACCTTTTCACAATATTTATTCTTCCAATCCAGGAGCATGGAACATTTTTCCATTTTTTTGTGTCTTCCTCAATTTCTTTCATGAGTACTTTATAATTTTCTGTGTATAGATTCTTAGTCTCTTTGGTTAGGTTTATTCCTAGGTGTCTTATAGTTTTGGGTACAATTGTAAATGGGATTGACTCCTTAATTTCTCTTTCTTCAGTCTTGTTGTTGGTGTACAGAAATGCAACTGATTTCTGTGCATTGATTTTATATCCTGACACTTTACTGAATTCCTGTACAAGTTCTAGCAGTTTTGGAGTGGAGTCTTTTGGGTTTTCCACATATAGTATCATATCATCTGCGAAGAGTGATAGTTTGACTTCTTCTTTACCAATTTGGATGCCTTTAATTTCTTTTTGTTGTCTGATTGCTGAGGCTAGGACTTCTAGTACTATGTTGAATAGCAGTGGTGATAATGGACATTCCTGCCGTGTTCCTGACCTTAATGGAAAAGCTTTCAGTTTTTCTCCATTGAGAATGATATTTGCGGTGGGTTTTTCATAGATGGCTTTGATAATATTGAGGTATGTGCCCTCTATCCCTACACTTTGAAGAGTTTTGATCAGGAAGGGATGCTGTAATTTGTCAAATGCTTTTTCAGCATCTATGGAGAGTATCATATGGTTCTTGTTCTTTCTTTTATTAATGTGTTCTATCACATTGATTGAATTGCGGATGTTGAACCAACCCTGCAGCCCTGGAATAAATCCCACTTGATCGTGGTGAATAATCCTTTTAATGTACTGTTGAATCCTATTGGCTAGTATTTTGGCGAGAATTTTTGCGTCTGTGTTCATCAAGGATATTGGTCTGTAGTTCTCTTTTTTGGTGGGATCCTTGTCTGGTTTTGGGATCAAGGTGATGCTGGCCTCATCAAATGAGTTTGGAAGTTTTCCTTCCATTTCTATTTTTTGGAACAGTTTCAGGAGAATAGGAATTACTTCTTCTTTAAATGTTTGGGAGAATTCCCCTGGGAAGCCGTCTGGCCCTGGGCTTTTGTTTGTTTGGAGATTTTGGATGACTGTTTCAATCTCCTTACTGGTTATGGGCCTGTTCAGGTTTTCTATTTCTTCCTGGTTCAGTTGTGGTAATTTATATGTCTCTAGGAATGTATCCATTTCTTCCAGATTGTCCAATTTGTTGGCGTAGAGTTGCTCATAGTATGTTCTTATAATTGTCTGTATTTCTTTGGTGTTAGTTGTGATCTCTCCTCTTTCATTCATGATTTTATTGATTTGCCTCCTTTCTCTTTTCTTTTTGATGAGTCTGGCCAGGGGTTTATCAATCTTATTGATTCTTTCAAAGAACCAGCTCCTAGTTTCATTGATTTTTTCTATTGTGTTTTTTTGGTTTCTATTTCATTGATTTCTGCTCTGATCTTTATGATTTCTCTTCTCCTGCTGGGTTTAGGGTTTCTTTCTTGTTCTTTCTCCAGCTCCTTTACACGTAGGGTTAGGTTGTGTACTTGAGACCTTTCTTGTTTCTTGAGAAAGGCTTGTACCTCTATATATTTTCCTCTCAGGACTGCCTTTGCTGTGTCCCACAGATTTTGAACTGTTGTGTTTTCATTATCATTTCTTTCCATGAATTTTTTCAATTCTTCTTTAATTTCCTGGTTGACCCATTCATTCTTTAGAAGGATGCTGTTTAGTCTCCATGTATTTGGGTTCTTTCCAGCTTTACTCTTGTGATTGAGTTCTAGCTTCAGAGCACTGTGGTCTGAAAATATGCAGGGAATAATCCTAATCTTTTGATACCGGTTGAGACCTGATTTGTGACCCAGCATGTGATCTATTCTGGAGAAGGTTCCATGTGCACTAGAGAAGAATGTGTATTCTGTTGGTTTGGGATGAAATGTTCTGAATATATCTGTGATGTCCATCTGGTTCAGTGTGTCATTTAAGGCCTTTATTTCCTTGTTGATCTTTGGCTTGGATGATCTGTCCATTTCAGTGAGGGGAGTGTTCACGTCCCCTACTATTGTTGTATTATTATTGATGTGTTTCTTTGATTTTGTTATTAATTGGTTGATATAGTTGGCTGCTCCCACGTTAGGGGCATAGATATTGAAAATTGTTAGATCTTCTTGTTGGACAGACCCTTTGAGTAGGATATAGTGTCCTTCCTCATCTCTTATTATAGTCTTTGGCTTGAAATCTAATTGATCTGATATAAGGATTGCCACCCCAGCTTTCTTCTGATGCCCATTAGCATGGTAAATTGTTTTCCACCCCCTCACTTTAAATCTGGAGGTGTCTTCGCGTCTAAAATGAGTTTCTTGTAGGCAACATACTGATGGGTTTTGTTTTTTTATCCATTCTGATACCCTGTGTCTTTTGATTGGGGCATTTAGCCCATTAACATTCAGGGTAACTCTTGAGAGATATGAATTTAGTGCCATTATCAGCCTGTAAGGTGACTGTTACTGTATATTGTCTCTGTACCTTTCTGATCTACTACTTTTAGGCTCTCTCTTTGCTTAGAGGACCCCTTTCAATATTTCCTGTAGAGCTGGTTTGGTGTTTGCAAATTCTTTCAGTTTTTGTTTGTCCTGGAAGCTTTTGATCTCTCCTTCTATTTTCAATGATAGCCGAGCTGGATAGAGTATTCTTGGCTGCATGTTTTTCTCGTTGAGTGCTCTGAATATATCATGCCAGCTCTTTCTGGCCTGCCAGGTCTCTGTGGATAAGTCTGCCGCCAATCTAATATTTTTACCATTGTATGTTACAGACTTCTTTTCTCGGGCTGCTTTCAGGATTTTCTCTTTGTCACTAAGACTTGTAAATTTTACTATTAGGTGACAGGGTGTGGACCTATTCTTGTTGACTTTGAGGGGGGTTCTCTGCATCTTCTGGATTTTGATGCTTGTTCCCTTTGCCATATTAGGGAAATTCTCTCCAATGATTCTCTCCAGTAGACCTTCTGCTCCCCTCTCTGTTTCTTCTTCTTCTGGAATCCCAATTATTCTAATGTTGTTTCGTCTTATGGTGTCACTTATCTCTCGAATTCTCCCCTCATGGCCCAGTAGCTGTTTGTCCCTCTTTTGCTCGGCTTCCTTATTCTCTGTCATTTGGTGTTCTATATCACTAATTCTTTCTTCTGCCTCATTGATCCTAGCAGTGAGAGCCTCCATTTTTGATTGCACCTCATTAATAGCTTTTTTTATTTCAACTTGGTTAGATTTTAGTTCTTTAATTTCTCCAGAAAGGGCTTTAATATCTCCAGAGAGGGTTTCTCTAATATCTTCCATGCCTTTTTCGAGCCTGGCTAGAATGTTCAGAATCGTCATTCTGAACTCTTGATCTGACATATTACCAATGTCTGTGTTGATTAGGTCCATAGCCTTCGGTACTGTCTCTTGTTCTTTTGTTTGTGGTGATTTTTTGCGCCTTGTCATTTTGTCCAGATAAGAGAATATGAAGGAGCAAATAAACTACTAAAAGGGTGGCAAAGACCCCAGAAAAGTGCACTGTAACCAAATCAGAAGAGACCCCAAATTGTGGGGGGGAGAAAGGGGATATAAACAGGTTCTGAAAAAAAAAGAAAAAAAAATTTAAAAAATAAAACAAATAAAAAATATAAAAAAGAAAGAAAAAATATATATATTTAGATGAACTAGTCAAAAAACGTTAAAAAAGAAAAGGTCAAATTTTAAAAAGTTTAGCAGAAGAAGAAAAAAGAAAAAAGAAAAAAAAAATTGAAAAAAAAATTGAAAAAAGAAAAAAAAAAATTGAAGTAGCCGCAAGACTAAAGAATCATGGGGAGAAAGCCATGAGTTCCGTGCTTTGCTTTCTCCTCCTCTGGAATTGCTCCGCTGTCTTAGGAATTGAACCTGCTTTCTCCTTGATAGATGAACTTCGTCCTGGCTGGATATATTGTTGATTATTCTGGGGGAGGAGCCTGTTGTAGTGACTCTCAAGTGTCTTTGCCCGAGGCGGGATTGCACCGCCCTTACCGGCGGCCGGACTAAGTAATGGTGGCCTCCCAGTCTCCAGCCCGGAGGAGCCGAGAGCCTGAGGCCCCACTCCTCAGTGCGCCCCCAGAGGACAGCACCCAATCACTCCCGTATCCCCAGCCTCTAGCCACGCTCCGAGCTCACCCAGCCTGCGACCAGTTCAAGGTAACCCCGAGCTGAGAGTTCAGTCCTCGGCTCTGTCTCTGCAACCGGCTTCTCCGTTCTAATACCTGCAAGCTCTCCGACACTCCGACACCCCCGATCCTTCTGTGACCCTGCGGGGTCTGGGGCCACGCTGACCTCGCGTGGGCTTCACCCTGGTTTAGCCTCTGGAGCAATGTCCCTCAGTGGAACAGACTTTTAAAAGTCCTGATTTTGTGCTCTGTTGCTCCGCTGCTTGCCGGTAGCCGGCCCCTCCCCCCGCGGTCTATCTTCCCGTCGTTTTAGATTCACTTCTCCGCCAGTCCTACCTTTCAGAAAGTGGTTGATTTTCTGTTTCTAGAGTTTCTGTTCTTCTTCTCTTCGCTCTCCCGTTGGATTTGTAGGTGTTTGCAATGTTTAGATAAGCTATCAAGCTGATCTCCTGCTACCTGATGTAGTCTCAGGCTGCTACTTTTCCACCATCTTGACTCCTCCCGCCTGGATTATAATAGTTTTGAGGCTGTCTACAGTGGTCAATGTTTGTCTTAGGTTTATAGGTAACTATAGCAATTAATATCATAGTCTGGACTTCAATTTTACTTATCTCTCTCATTTGTTATTGTTACTTTCAAATGAAGTTTCATTTTGTACCACCTATTTTTATAGACAACATGACAACATCTATGAACTTTCCAATTATACTAGCAGGCAGAAAAATAAAGGCATAGGGAGATGGAAACTGTCTGTCTTCTGGCCCCTTCTTTGATTTTCTAGTTGATGTCTAGTTAATTTGCAATCAAGTGATCGTATTCCTGAGAAGACTGTCTGCAGCTATAGCATCAACACACAAAAAATCTGACTAGTGTTCAGGCCCTCTTGGACTGTGGGTAACGTTTGGAGCAGAGTTGGTACATTTCTCACTGCCTTCCTTGTCTGATGCTTCTCCTGGGCCTAGAAATACATCAGCGCCTGCATCATGCTGTGTGCAGAGGGCAATAATGCAGTGCACTGAATGAGAAAACATTATCTTCATCTATAAACTCAGGCCTCCTCTTACTTTCTTTCCCATGATCTTCTCCATCTCAACTAGGGAAAATGATGCTAACACAACAAAGCCCAATTATTTCTGCTGTAAAAATAAAGTTGTGTCATAAGTAATATAGTTATCATGAAAGATACATTTATATGAAGAAGGCAACTCATTTTGTATACATGTTTTCTTCTTTCAGCTATAAAGATCAGATTATCAAAGAATATATGATAATCTTTTGAAGATTCATATTACCTCTTCCAGAGTGAGTTTGTGTTTTCTTTTTTGTTGTTGTTTGTTTACTTGTTTTGTTTTTCTTTTGTTCCTGTTGTTGGAATCATGGGGAAGGCATAAAATGATGTTTGGGGATCTGTCAGTCAGTGTCTTTTAGATTGCTCCAGCCTATTTTAAAATATCAGAAGTAGTGAGACTATAATTGGCTCCAATGTTGTAAGCTTTATAGTGTAAATAAATAGGCATGATCCTGATTTCACTGTTTTGAGAGCAAATAAATCACTGTTTTCATCTCTGAATTCTTAAATTCATTAATTCACAGATATTTGTTTATTGTTTTCCACATACCAGATACTATTGTAGGAAATGGACATAGAGTAGTAAAACAAAACTAAGTCCTTGCGGTCAGTCTGTCTGGGCTGCTATGATAAAATATCAGGTATTGCGTGGCTTGTAAACAACAGAAATGTATTTCTCACGGTTCTGGACACCTGGACATCTGAGATTAAGGTGCCAGCCTATTTGACATCTGCTAAGCGTCCGCTACCACTTTCTTTTGTATTGCATGGTGGAAGGGACAAAGGCCATTCAATGGGCTCTCTTTTATGAAGGCACCCATCTCATTCACGGGGGTCCACCACTTTGGTCTCTTCACCTCTCAAGAACCCAGCTCCCAATACCATCTCACTAGGCATTAGCTTTCAATGTATGAATTTTGGAAGGACACAAATATTCAGACCATAGTGGAAGTTTACATCCTGTGGGTCAGAGAGGCGATAAACTGATATATGGTGAGAAGAGAGGTTAGAGAGATTGGAGAAGGGGAGGTGCTCACTTAGAGCAGTCAAGGAAAGTAGTTCTGTTAAGGAGGAATTTGAGCAAATCCTGAAAAAAATGAAGTGGGGAGCCATGTGCAGGAAGAACATTCCAGGAACAGAGTATAGTAATGCCAAGGCCCTAAGGTGTGTTGGATATGTTAAAGTATTAAAAATATGACCAATTAGATAAATCAAACATATTCACTAATCAAATGTTCTATATTTGCTCCTGAAACAAACAAACAAACAAACAAACAACAAAAACAACAACAACAAAAACCTGGTAGCTGAATCTCAGTTAAGTTCTTAAAAATTAATTGATTATGTAGAACAGTAAGTGAAAACATTGTATCAACCTTTAATGATTAAACACATACACAGAAATATCCTGGTTAATTATCTTTGCTTTTATTGAGCCTTTATTGCATTTTTATAGTCATCTTTGCAGGAAGAATTCTTTCACATTTTTCTCTGATCCTTTTAATTAAGTTAAATGAACTTTCTTAGAAAATACTAAGTATTCTTAGGATACTTTTAGGTGAACAACAAAAAATATATACTTAAGAATCTCTTAAAATTAAAAAAATCTCTTAAATTGTCTATATAACAGATTCTTTCTATGTGAGTGATGCATGGGTATTGACAAATTCATATATATAAAATATCTATTGTATCATTTATGAAATCAGTCTCTTGGAAATTTTGGTAATTTAAATTAAATTTTGTATGCAAAAATTTCTAACTCTTATAGTTCTTTCACTGAAACTAATTAATATTGGACAGTACCTTTTCTTACAAAGTTCTTTCTCGTATTACATTGAAAACCAAAGAAAGGTAGATTGAAGAATCTTAAAGCACTGAAGTATGACAAATATCTGGTCTATCACTTACTTTAAAGGATTAGGCAATTGATGTCTACAGCTAATAAGTGACTTGTAAGCCTAGTGTCAAATGGCTGGTTGGTGGTAGAGCAGATCCTGGGATGTGGGTTGTTTGTCCTCATTAGTTAGGATTTAGTCACACATTCAAACATTTAAGAAATACACAGCTCTAATGTTACAAGATCATATTCAACCCTTAGCCCTCATGCCATCAACTTTTCTATAAGATTTCTGGCAGGGAATCTTACAGAGGGAGCCCCCCATTTGGTTAGGTCCTCGAAGAAGACCTGGTACCCTAAATTTACAGGTTTTACCTTGATTTTCTCCATGTGATATAAAGATATGGCCTGATAAGTTTAGGTTCAAAGTGTTAAGATGCCAATATGTTTTATGTATCTATTGCTGGAGTCTCTATGGAGCCCTGAACGGATCAGTCCCTGGATCATAGCCACACAGCACACATGGCCAGGCATGTGCTACTCACTGTGGTGGAGCCTGTTCTGGTGGTGGCTAGCTCCGCCTGTCAAAAATTACAGTTGTTCAGAGCCTAGCCTTGGGAATTGAAGCAGTTTTTCGGGATCTCTCAGGACTCAAGAATAACGGAATAAAATCTAGAAACCAGTATGTTGGCAGTGAAACAGAAGAACCAGAAACACTAGAAAAGAGAATTGGTTGTGAGGTTAGAGGAGGTTTGTTGTATGGTGCACAGGTTGGCTGTTGATAATTTTAGAGGACCTAGCTATGAAACAATGGAAGCATTCAAGGATGGAGATGAGGCCCAAACTCCCAAGAAAAGCAAAGCATAGATGAGAAAAGAAAGAGAATGGGTGAGGAGGATCATCGGGAGTCGAGAGAGAGAACAAGTTAAAGGGACAGCAAAGAGTGGGTTTTCTAAGTAGAGTCTGAACCCCAGAACAATAATCATTTACTCCCTGGGATTCTCCCTGTTCACACTGTTCACACCAGGAATGTCATGTCTCTGCTATGTTATATGTAGATGGGGAAGGGGAGCAGGTAATAGAGGAGATTCACTTGAACTTAATCTCTAAGGTTAATCAAAAGCCATGGCAACAATTGCAACTCAGCACATTATACAAGATGAAATTGACTGAGGCATAGAATTTGAATTTTAATACCACTGTAATTTATCAGTCAGGCTGAATTAATTGAAAGAGAAACAATCATCTTAAGTTATCTAAGGGAAAAAAAGAGCAGTGTAGGGGCGCCTGGGTGGCTCAGTGCGTTAAAGCCTCTGCCTTTCGCTCAGGTCATGATCCCAGGGTCCTGGGATCGAGCCCCACATCAGGCTCTCTGCTTGGCAAGGAGATGCTTCCTCCTCTCTCTCTCTCTGCCTGCCTCTCTTCTTACTTGTGATCTCTATCTGTCAAATAAATAAATAAAATCTTTAAAAAAAAAGAGTGGTGTATTTTGGAAAGAACCTAGATGTCCATCAACAGATGAATGGATAAAGAAGATGTGGTATATATACACAATGGAATACTATGCAGCCATCAAAAGAAATGAAATCATGCCATTTGCGACGACGTGGATGGAACTAGAGTGTATCATGCTTAGTGAAATAAGTCAATCGGAGAAAGACAACTATCATATGATCTCCCTGATATGAGGACATGGAGAAGCAACATGGGGGGTTAGGGGGATAGGAGAAGAATAAATGAAACAAGATGGGATTGGGAAGGAGACAAACCATAAATGACTCTTAATCTCACAAATAAACTGGGGGTTGCTGGGGGGAGGTGGGATTCGGAGAGGGGGAGCAGGCTATGGACATTGGGGAGGGGAGGCGAACCATAAGAGACTATGGACTCTGAAAAACAACCTGAGGGTTTTGAAGGGTCAGGGGTGGGAGGTTGGGGCAACCTGAGGGTTTTGAAGGGTCAGGGGTGGGAGGTTGGGGGAACAGGTGGTGGGTAATGGGGAGGGCACGTTTTGCATGGAGCACTGGGTGTTGTGCAAAAAGAATGAATAATGTTACACTGAAAAAATAAATAAAATGAAAAAAAAAAAAAAAACAACCAGAATGGAAGGGGATGTTTAAAGCCCTTGGGGATCAAGGCATCTTTCTCTAATTTTTCTCCCCCTGTAGCCTCTTTTCCTCTCCTCCCCTTCTTTATACCTCTTCTCCTTCCTCTCTTTCTCTCCTGTTCTGCCTTTCTCTGCAGATCTGATTTATTCTCTGTTCACACCAGGCAACTACATCCTTTTCCTCCACTCTGCCTTTTCTGGTCCCTCCAAACTTTGGATTACATATAACATTCTTTCATCATTAGTTCACTGCAGAGTTTCTAGGTGTTTCCCTTTCTGCATTTTGGAAATAAAGAATTTAAATGGCTTAGGTTACCCTTTTCAATCTGTACAGGCTATGTCATATGTTACACTGTGAACCATTCAACCCTGTATCTAATGCTGATTCTTGGGCCAGTCACCCAGGGACAGGTCCCATGGAGGGTCACGGTGGTATGAAATGTGGCTGCTTAGGCAAAAGAGGCTATTGTTTGGCTGGGCAATTATCCAGGAGAGATACTTTGACATCTCTGGTACAATCATAAGATCAGAAGTGCCATCAGGTAATGGCAGGTGATGGTTCACTACCATCAGATAATGAACACAAATGCAGTAAAAGAGAGCTCTGTTGCACAGTTGTAGGCTAGGGTGGTACAACAAAGATCTCAGACTTCATTTTAACAGACAAGGCTAGATGCACAAGAAATTGTATTATCTGTAATGGAGCAAACAATAGTTTGTGAGGTTGATGAATGGCTCTTTATCTCCCTTGTATGATATCAAATCTTAGAAAGACAGTTGTTCACAGTTTTTGGTGCTAGGTAAATCATCTCAAGCTGCTGTGGAGTCAGTATCAGGTATACGACAAAATTAGGCAAGTCAACTGGGTGTTACCTGAGTGGCTCACTTCGCCTGATTCTCTGTTTCATTTCTAGCTACATCTACATCTTGGACACATAGCAGTAACTGACATTCAGAATGCTAACACTGAGTCTTTAAGAAATTTTCTATTATGCCTAGTACCATACCCTCGAGAAGTGAAGAGACGTGGTCCAGGAAGAAATAAGACTGATGGAATACCTGCTGAGTATACAGAAAGAGAGATGAACTGCTTATGTTTCTGCCATGAAGAAACAGAATTTCTGTGAGGTAGGAACAGTTACCCCAACTTTCCAACTCAAGAGACATATTTAGACAGGTTATGTACATTGTCCAAAGTCAGATCAGGAACCCAGACCCAGTTTACTCCAGAACTTTCCCTCTCCTCCTTCTATCTCATGTTTGATTAAAAAAAATGAGAAATGTTTAAGTCAGAATTTAAATGAGTTCCTCTTGGCTAGTCAACTTTAGCTAGTCAATGATTGACTGGAAATTTCCACAAAAGAGGGAAGAGAACTGACATTTAGAATCATTCATGATTATTTATTACCCTGTGAGCTATGTATGGCTCTCTCCAAGGTATAAATTGAGAAAATAAGAGTTAACTGGGGCAAAGTGGCTTGCCCAAGGCTATACACTTACAAAGCTGGGCCTTTAGTCATTCTTCACAGGCTTCTCCTTTTCAAGAAGAAAAATACGACTTAAATATTAGTTTTTTTTAAGTTAGTTCTAGCTTCAGCCCCCTTTTCTTCTTCTTCAGTATACTTTAAAAATTTTTAATACAAATAATATTTTA
This sequence comes from Meles meles, assembly GCF_922984935.1. Lineage (NCBI taxonomy): Eukaryota > Metazoa > Chordata > Mammalia > Carnivora > Mustelidae > Meles > Meles meles. Next base: position 7,558,968 of record NC_060081.1, read on the forward strand.
TTGAATTTAATATAATATTTTATTGAATTGATCATAACAAATATTTGACTAATATGACAGAAAAATAATATTGTTGATTATTAATAGTTGTTATTATACCCTATAGATGTAGAGCATTTTCTAATATGCATACAGTATAGAATGTGATCTTCATTCTTCAGTATAGCTTTTTTTTAAAGATTTTATTTATTTGACAGAGAGAGAGAGAGAGAGAGAACTCAAGTAGGCAGAGAGGCAGACAGAGAGAGGAGGGAGCAGGCTCCCTGCTGAGCAGAGAGCCCAATACGAGGCTTGATCCCAGGACCTTGGGATCATGACCTGAGCTGAAGGCAAAGGCTTTAACCCACTGAGCCACCCAGGCACCCCACTTCAGTATAGTTTTTAAGAATATTTTCATATACTGTTCCAAGTCTGAAATTGTTAGCTTTAGACCCCACCTCTCTCTCAGATTCTCTTAGATTCTCCCTCCTTCATGTCTGATGGAATGGTCTGACTACAAATATGTAATATTATTGTTGTTAGTATGAATTTATGATGTCATTATTTTCAATAGCCTACCATAGCTGCCTCCCACCCTGTGTTCTTGTGCCAGTGAGTGGCCCTAGTTTACCAAGCAAGAAATCTATGCATCATCCTGTTGGGAGTCAGTCAATGCTGATTACTTCCTGGTATTGTTGACTTTCATCTCCTCCTTCTGCTTGTATGCAGTTTCTCTAGTTACAGTAGAATGGTATTTCTATTGAGTAATTTTTTTTCTTTTTTTTTTCCATTTTATTTATTTTTTCAGCGTAACAGTATTCATTCTTTTTGCACAACACCCAGTGCTCCATGCAAAACGTGCCCTCCCCATTACCCACCACCTGTTCCCCCAACCTCCCACCCCTGACCCTTCAAAACCCTCAGGTTGTTTTTCAGAGTCCATAGTCTCTTATGGTTCGCCTCCCCTCCGCAATGTCCATAGCCCGCTCCCCCTCTCCCAATCCCACCTCCCCCCAGCAACCCCCAGTTTGTTTTGTGAGATTAAGAGTCATTTATGGTTTGTCTCCCTCCCAATCCCATCTTGTTTCATTTATTCTTCTCCTATCCCCCTACCCCCCCATGTTGCTTCTCCATGTCCTCATATCAGGGAGATCATATGATAGTTGTCTTTCTCCGATTGACTTATTTCACTAAGCATGATACGCTCTAGTTCCATCCACGTCGTCGCAAATGGCAAGATTTCATTTCTTTTGATGGCTGCATAGTATTCCATTGTGTATATATACCACATCTTCTTTATCCATTCATCTGTTGATGGACATCTAGGTTCTTTCCATAGTCTGGCTATTGTAGACATTGCTGCTATAAACATTCGGGTACACGTGCCCCTTCGGATCACTATGTTTGTATCTTTAGGGTAAATACCCAGTAGTGCAATTGCTGGGTCATAGGGTAGTTCTATTTTCAACATTTTGAGGAACCTCCATGCTGTTTTCCAGAGTGGTTGGACCAGCTTGCATTCCCACCAACAGCGGAGGAGGGTTCCCCTTTCTCCACATCCTCTCCAGCATCTGTCATTTCCTGACTTGTTAATTTTAGCCATTCTGACTGGTGTGAGGTGATATCTCATTGTGGTTTTGATTTGTATTTCCCTGATGCCGAGTGACATGGAGCACATTTTCATGTGTCTGTTGGCCATCTGGATGTCTTCTTTGCAGAAATGTCTGTTCATGTCCTCTGCCCATTTCTTGATTGGATTGTTTGTTCTTTGGGTGTTGAGTTTGCTAAGTTCCTTATAGATTTTGAATACTAGCCCTTTATCTGATATGTCGTTTGCAAATATCTTCTCCCATTCTGTCAGCTGTCTTTTGGTTTTGTTAACTGTTTCCTTTGCTGTGCAAAAGCTTTTGATCTTGATGAAATCCCAATAGTTCATTTTTGCCCTTGCTTCCCTTGCCTTTGCCGTTGTTCCTAGGAAGATGTTGCTGCGGCTGAGGTCGAAGAGGTTGCTGCCTGCATTCTCCTCAAGGATTTTGATGGATTCCTTTCTCACATTGAGGTCCTTCATCCATTTGGAGTCTATTTTCGTGTGTGGTGTAAGGAAGTGGTCCAATTTCATTTTTCTGCTCTCAATAGATGCTGAAAAAGCATTTGACAAAGTACAGCATCCCTTCCTGATCAAAACTCTTCAAAGTGTAGGGATAGAGGGCACATACCTCAATATTATCAAAGCCATCTATGAAAAACCCACCGCAAATATCATTCTCAATGGAGAAAAACTGAAAGCTTTTCCATTAAGGTCAGGAACACGGCAGGGATGTCCATTATCACCACTGCTATTCAACATAGTATTAGAAGTCCTAGCCTCAGCAATCAGACAACACAAAGAAATTAAAGGCATCCAAATTGGTAAAGAAGAAGTCAAACTATCACTCTTCGCAGATGATATGATACTATATGTGGAAAACCCAAAAGACTCCACTCCAAAACTGCTAGAACTTGTACAGGAATTCAGTAAAGTGTCAGGATATAAAATCAATGCACAGAAATCAGTTGCATTTCTGTACACCAACAACAAGACTGAAGAAAGAGAAATTAAGGAGTCAATCCCATTCACAATTGTACCCAAAACTATAAGATACCTAGGAATAAACCTAACCAAAGAGACTAAGAATCTATACACAGAAAATTATAAAGTACTCATGAAAGAAATTGAGGAAGACACAAAAAAATGGAAAAATGTTCCATGCTCCTGGATTGGAAGAATAAATATTGTGAAAATGTCTATGCTACCTAAAGCAATCTACACATTTAATGCAATCCCTATCAAAATACCATCCATTTTTTTCAAAGAAATGGAACAAATAATCCTAAAATTTATATGGAACCAGAAAAGACCTCGAATAGCCAAAGGAATATTGAAGAACAAAGCCAAAGTTGGTGGCATCACAATTCCGGACTTCAAGCTCTATTACAAAGCTGTCCTCATCAAGACAGCATGGTACTGGCACAAAAACAGACACATAGATCAGTGGAACAGAATAGAGAGCCCAGAAATCGACCCTCAACTCTATGGCCAACTCATCTTCGACAAAGCAGGAAAGAATGTCCAATGGAAACAAGACAGCCTCTTCAATAAATGGTGCTGGGAAAATTGGACAGCCACATGCAAAAAAATGAAATTGGACCACTTTCTATTGAGTAATTTTGATCATTATCCTCTCTTGCTCACAGTTCTTCAGTTGCTCCCCAAAGCCCAAAGATAAGAACGGCATCCATACCTCTTTGCATAATATATATAAACCTTCATGACCTGGCTTCTGTTGCCTTTCTAATCTTATTCCTGCTACTCACTCTCACTTCATGAGGCTACAGTGATTTTGAGATACTTATGGTTCCCTGGACACATCAAATATTATTGCAGTTTCTTGATTTCCTATGATGTTCCCCTCACGTCCAGTTTCACTTAAGGTTAAGATTTTCTTTTTTTTTTTTTTTTTTTTCCCAGGAGGGCTACTACTGTTCCCTCAAACTTCCACTACTGTGGCTATCTAGTGTGTTAGAATTATACCTGGATCTTTGGTCCCTTAGCTGATCATCTTTAACTGAGATGCAGAGTGTACGGGGGTAGTCATACTGTTTGTGGTGGGCATTCTTTCTATTTTTTTTTTTTATTTTTTCCCATTCTTTCTAATTTCATCAGGCATTTGTGCTGATTGGTTGGGGCTTATGACATACAGTTGTTACATATTTTGAATATCAACTCCATCTTACTACCAAGCAGCATATGGCATAGAGAGGATGCCCCAAAATGCCTGCTGTTAGTCAGATTATGAATGGCTGAATGCCTAATTGATGGCTGGCTCCAAAGCCCCATCTCACCTTCTTATTCTCACTGCCTCTGGTTGTACTGTGCTAAGTCAGCTGAGTCCCTCTAACATATCCACCTGGGCTGGATCTGTACCAGATCAAAGAACAAATATACCTCACAACACACTCATTTAAAGAAAATTTCCATAGCTCATTGAGATGCCATTCCTTTTTTCCCCTCTTACTTATTCAAGTATGGTTAACATACAATATTATATTAGTTTTAGGAGTACATTAAAATGATTTGACAATTCTGTACATTTCTCAATGCTCATCAAAGTAAGTGTACTCTTAATCTCCTTTATCTGTTTTACACATTCCCTTGTCCTCCTTTCCTCTGACAGCCACTCATTTATTCTTTCAGTCTGTTTATTTGTTTGTCTTATTTTTCTTTTTTTTCCCTTAAGTTCCACATATGAGTAAAATCATGTAGTATTTGCCTTTCTCTGACTAAATTCACTTAGCCTTATACCCTTTAGGTCCATCTATATTGTTGTAAATGAAAAGATGTCATTCTTTTTTTGACTGAGTAATATTTCCTTATATATGTCTATTGGCCACATCCATTTTATACACACACACACACACACACACACCCCAACACATGTTTTTATTCATTTATCTATCAGTAGACTCTTGGTTTGTTCTATAACTTGATTATTATAAATAATGCTGCAATAAACAAAAGGCTGCATATATATTTTGAATTAGTATTTTCATTTTCTTTAGGTAAACTCAACACCAAAACATATAACCTAATAAAAAACAGTCAGAAGACCTATATAGATACTTTCCCAAAGAAGGCATACAGATGGCCAACAGACACATGAAGAGATGTTTGACATCACCAGTCATCAGGGAAATGCAAATCAAAGACACGTTGGTGGTATTACATTACACCTGTTATAATGGCTAAACTTTAAAACAGGAAATAACAAGTATTGGCAAATAGGTTGCTTCATGCACTGTTTGTAGGAATGCAAATCAGTGCAACTACTGTGGAAAACAATGGGAAGTCCTCAAAGACTTAAAATAGAACTACCATATGATCCACTACTTCTGCTAGGTATTTACACAAGGCTTCATTTTTTTTTAAAGATTTTATTTATTTATTTGACAGAGAGATCACAAGTAGGCAGAGAGGCAGGCAGAGAGGCAGGCAGAGAGAGAGGAGGAAGCAGGCCCCCTGCGGAGCAGAGAGCCCAATGTGGGGCTCGATCCAAGGACCCTGAGATCATGACCTGAGCTGAAGGCAGCGGCTTAATCCACTGAGCCACCCAGGCACCCCACAAGGCTTCATTTTTAAAAAACTAATATCCTCACTTCCCTCAGTTATTTCTCAAGTAGTTGTGAGTAGCTTTAAGACTTTCTGCTTCCCATAGATTGTCCACTAATCATCCAAATTTCTGCTTACAGAACAGGAATCAGAGCTAAGATTTATAAACAATTGCATGGTGAAGTAAGATGATTGCCTCCCATGAGTTCGAAGAACTTTGTCTGATAACCAGTGCAGCTCCCTTCCCAACATATAACATTGAACTTGTAATTACTTAAAGCCCAGGGTTTTGTTTTATTTTTTCCATAGGAGCTGCTATCAGGTTAGGTAATTATGCTCCCATACTTATATCATTGATTTTTTAAATCTAAATGTAGGCCTTTAATCATTTTCCTGAACATTTGAAAAAATAAGTTTATATTTCCAGTGATCTCATCCTGCTTGCACTTTTGTTTTGTTTTTAATTTATTTATTTGACAGAGAGAGGCCACAAGTAGGCAGAGAGAGAGAGAGAGAGAGAGAGAGAGAGAGAGAGAGAGAGAGAAGCGGGCTCCCTGCCAAGCAGAGAGCCTGATGCAGGACTCGATCCCAGAACCCTGAGATCATGACCTGAGCTGAAGGCAGCAGCTTTACCCACTGAGCCACCCAGGTGCACCTGCACTTTTGTTTTTTATCCTGTTTGGGATTCTCTGTCGTTTGTCAAGTTTGCTTTTTATAGCTTTCTTACAAATCACTGACAAAAACAGGTAAATGGAAATGTAATCACAGAACCCCAAATTCTACCACTTTCCCTTCAACTTCAGATAGATTCATCAATCGACATTGTTTGGGTGCAAATTGTTCAGGTTTCTGACTCTTGGGTTTTTTTTTCCCTCTGTCTCATCCCTCTGCTTTGCTCACAGAATATAATTAGAGACTTAACTAATGCCTTGTTTAAATGAACAAGCACCAGGTCTGCAAGTTTACTTAATCAATTACCTGCTTTATTATAAAATCATGTTCATTGTTGTCATTGTCAATGATATCACCATGCATCTTTTGAAGTCAATTTACATTTGTAAACCCCAGTTTTAGCTGTTAGCAGGACTCCAGTCCTACATCTCAGAGTAATTTTTAACATGGATAAACCTCGAATTTCTTGGCCTGGAATGTTCAAGTTATCTCCAGGCTTTCTGCTGAGGCCCAGAAGGGCTAACTCATACATGGCCTCCTTTGCCTCTGTCCTCTCAGCTGCCTTCATAAACTCAGGTGCAAACTGAACAACTTTTCCTGATATCCTACAAAGTCCATCCAGGCTGAGAATTTTGAGAGACCTGTGTAGAGATCTCCATGCACAGAGGTGGGTCACATTATTTATTGTGTCGCCTTCTGCCACCTTGTTGACTCAGGGGATTTGGGTTCAGAATCCAGGTTTGTGACTGAGAGACACCCATGTGAGCCATTGGATTAACTCATCCTGTTATCTCATGAGCATATTTCCTTTTTTTCCTTCTTCCCTCTCTCTTCGGCCCTCTCCTCATAAGATGTCTAGGAACGAGGCTGGAGCCTAGGTTCATCTTTTCCAGGTCAAACCCCTAAATGGAAATCATAATATTTTTCACATACCGTCCAGCACATTATACACAATGGGAAAAGGACAGTGTTTTTTTTTTTTTCCCTTTTCATTTATTTTTTCAGCGTAACAATATTCATTCTTTTTGCACAACACCCAGTGCTCCATGCAAAACGTGCCCTCCCCATCACCCACCACCTGTTCCCCCAACCTCCCACCCCTGACCCTTCAAAACCCTCAGGTTGTTTTTCAGAGTCCATAGTCTCTTATGGTTCGCCTCCCCTCCGCAATGTCCATAGCCCGCTCCCCCTCTCCCAATCCCACCTCCCCCCAGCAACCCCCAGTTTGTTTTGTGAGATTAAGAGTCATTTATGGTTTGTCTCCCTCCCAATCCCATCTTGTTTCATTTATTCTTCTCCTATCCCCCTACCCCCCCATGTTGCTTCTCCATGTCCTCATATCAGGGAGATCATATGATAGTTGTCTTTCTCCGATTGACTTATTTCACTAAGCATGATACGCTCTAGTTCCATCCACGTCGTCGCAAATGGCAAGATTTCATTTCTTTTGATGGCTGCATAGTATTCCATTGTGTATATATACCACATCTTCTTGATCCATTCATCTGTTGATGGACATCTAGGTTCTTTCCATAGTCTGGCTATTGTAGACATTGCTGCTATAAACATTCGGGTACACGTGCCCCTTCGGATCACTATGTTTGTATCTTTAGGGTAAATACCCAGTAGTGCACTTGCTGGGTCATAGGGTAGTTCTATTTTCAACATTTTGAGGAACATCCATGCTGTTTTCCAGAGTGGTTGCACCAGCTTGCATTCCCACCAACAGTGGAGGAGGGTTCCCCTTTCTCCACATCCTCGCCAGCATCTGTCATTTCCTGACTTGTTCATTTTAGCCATTCTGACTGGTGTGAGGTGATATCTCATTGTGGTTTTGATTTGTATTTCCCTGATGCCGAGTGACGTGGAGCACTTTTTCATGTGTCTGTTGGCCATCTGGATGTCTTCTTTGCAGAAATGTCTGTTCATGTCCTCTGCCCATTTCTTGATTGGATTGTTTGTTCTTTGGGTGTTGAGTTTGCTAAGTTCCTTATAGATTTTGGATACTAGCCCTTTATCTGATATGTCGTTTGCAAATATCTTCTCCCATTCTGTCAGCTGTCTTTTGGTTTTGTTAACTGTTTCCTTTGCTGTGCAAAAGCTTTTGATCTTGATGAAATCCGAATAGTTCATTTTCGCCCTTGCTTCCCTTGCCTTTGCCGTTGTTCCTAGGAAGATGTTGCTGCGGCTGAGGTCGAAGAGGTTGCTGCCTGCGTTCTCCTCAAGGATTTTGATGGATTCCTTTCTCACATTGAGGTCCTTCATCCATTTGGAGTCTATTTTCGTGTGTGGTGTAAGGAAGTGGTCCAATTTCATTTTTCTGCATGTGGCTGTCCAATTTTCCCAGCACCATTTATTGAAGAGGTTGTCTTTTTTCAATTGGACATTCTTTCCTGCTTTGTCGAAGATGAGTTGGCTATAGAGTTGAGGGTCGATTTCTGGGCTCTCTATTCTGTTCCACTGGTCTATGTGTCTGTTTTTGTGCCAGTACCATGCTGTCTTGATGAGGACAGCTTTGTAATAGAGCTTGAAGTCCGGAATTGTGATGCCACCAACTTTGGCTTTGTTCTTCAATATTCCTTTGGCTATTCGAGGTCTTTTCTGGTTCCATATAAATTTTAGGATTATTTGTTCCATTTCTTTGAAAAAAATGGATGGTATTTTGATAGGGATTGCATTAAATGTGTAGATTGCTTTAGGTAGCATAGACATTTTCACAATATTTATTCTTCCAATCCAGGAGCATGGAACATTTTTCCATTTTTTTGTGTCTTCCTCAATTTCTTTCATGAGTACTTTATAATTTTCTGTGTATAGATTCTTAGTCTCTTTGGTTAGGTTTATTCCTAGGTATCTTATAGTTTTGGGTACCATTGTAAATGGGATTGACTCCTTAATTTCTCTTTCTTCAGTCTTGTTGTTGGTGTACAGAAATGCAACTGATTTCTGTGCATTGATTTTATATCCTGACACTTTACTGAATTCCTGTACAAGTTCTAGCAGTTTTGGAGTGGAGTCTTTTGGGTTTTCCACATATAGTATCATATCATCTGCGAAGAGTGATAGTTTGACTTCTTCTTTACCAATTTGGATGCCTTTAATTTCTTTGTGTTGTCTGATTGCTGAGGCTAGGACTTCTAATACTATGTTGAATAGCAGTGGTGATAATGGACATCCCTGCCGTGTTCCTGACCTTAACGGAAAAGCTTTCAGTTTTTCTCCATTGAGAATGATATTTGCGGTGGGTTTTTCATAGATGGCTTTGATAATATTGAGGTATGTGCCCTCTATCCCTACACTTTGAAGAGTTTTGACCAGGAAGGGATGCTGTACTTTGTCAAATGCTTTTTCAGCATCTATTGAGAGTATCATATGGTTCTTGTTCTTTCTTTTATTAATGTGTTCTATCACATTGATTGATTTGCGGATGTTGAACCAACCCTGCAGCCCTGGAATAAATCCCACTTGATCGTGGTGAATAATCCTTTTAATGTACTGTTGAATCCTATTGGCTAGTATTTTGGCGAGAATTTTTGCGTCTGTGTTCATCAAGGATATTGGTCTGTAGTTCTCTTTTTTGGTGGGATCCTTGTCTGGTTTTGGGATCAAGGTGATGCTGGCCTCATAGAATGAGTTTGGAAGTTTTCCTTCCATTTCTATTTTTTGGAACAGTTTCAAGAGAATAGGAATGAGTTCTTCTTTAAATGTTTGGTAGAATTCCCCTGGGAAGCCGTCTGGCCCTGGGCTTTTGTTTGTTTGGAGATTTTTGATGACTGTTTCAATCTCCTTACTGGTTATGGGCCTGTTCAGGTTTTCTATTTCTTCCTGGTGCAGTTGTGGTAGTTTATATGTCTCTAGGAATGCATTCATTTCTTCCAGATTGGCCAATTTGTTGGTGTAGAGTTGCTCATAGTATGTTCTTATAATTGTATGTATTTCTTTGGTGTTAGTTGTGATCTCTCCTCTTTCATTCATGATTTTATTGATTTGGGTCCTTTCTCTTTTCTTTTTGATGAGTCTGGCCAGGGGTTTATCAATCCTATTGATTCTTTCAAAGAACCAGCTCCTAGTTTCATTGATTTTTTCTATTGTTTTTTTTTGGTTTCTATTTCATTGATTTCTGCTCTGATCTTTATGATTTCTCTTCTCCTGCTGGGTTTAGGGTTTCTTTATTGTTCTTTCTCCAGCTCCTTTATGCGTAGGGTTAGGTTGTGTACTTGAGACCTTTCTTGTTTCTTGAGAAAGGCTTGTACCGCTATATATTTTCCTCTCAGGACTGCCTTTGCTGTGTCCCACAGATTTTGAACTGTTGTGTTTTCATTATCATTTGTTTCCATGAATTTTTTCAATTCTTCTTTAATTTCCTGGTTAACCCATTCATTCTTTAGAAGGATGCTGTTTAGTCTCCGTGTATTTGGGTTCTTTCCAGCTTTCCTCTTGTGATTGAGTTCTAGCTTCAGAGCATTGTGGTCTGAAAATATGCAGGGAATAATCCTAATCTTTTGGTACCGGTTGAGACCTGATTTGTGACCCAGGATGTGATCTATTCTGGAGAAGGTTCCATGTGCACTAGAGAAGAATGTGTATTCTGTTGCTTTGGAATGAAATGTTCTGAATATATCTGTGATGTCCATCTGGTCCAGTGTGTCATTTAAGGCCTTTATTTCCTTGTTGATCTTTGGCTTGGATGATCTGTCCATTTCAGTGAGGGGAGTGTTAAAGTCCCCTACTATTATTTTATTATTATTGATGTGTTTCTTTGATTTTGTTATTAATTGGTTGATATAGTTGGCTGCTCCCACGTTAGGGGCATAGATATTTAAAATTGTTAGATCTTCTTGTTGGACAGACCCTTTGAGTAGGATATAGTGTCCTTCCTCATCTCTTATTATAGTCTTTGGCTTAAAATCGAATTGATCTGATATAAGGATTGCCACCCCAGCTTTCTTCTGATGCCCATTAGCATGGTAAATTGTTTTCCACCCCCTCACTTTAAATCTGGAGGTGTCTTCGCGTCTAAAATGAGTTTCTTGTAGGCAACATACTGATGGGTTTTGTTTTTTTATCCATTCTGATACCCTGTGTCTTTTGATTGGGGCATTTAGCCCATTAACATTCAGGGTAACTATTGAGAGATATGAATTTAGTGCCATTATTAGCCTGTAAGGTGACTGTTACTGTATATTGTCTCTGTACCTTTCTGATCTACTACTTTTAGGCTCTCTCTTTGCTTAGAGGACCCCTTTCAATATTTCCTGGAGACCTGGTTTGGTGTTTGCAAATTCTTTCAGTTTTTGTTTGTCCTGGAAGCTTTTGATCTCTCCTTCTATTTTCAATGATAGCCTAGCTGGATAGAGTATTCTTGGCTGCATGTTTTTCTCGTTGAGTGCTCTGAATATATCATGCCAGCTCTTTCTGGCCTGCCAGGTCTCTGTGGATAAGTCTGCCGCCAATCTAATATTTTTACAATTGTATGTTACTGATTTCTTTTCTCGGGCTGCTTTCAGGATTTTCTCTTTGTCACTAAGACTTGTAAATTTTACTATTAGGTGACGGGGTGTGGACCTATTCTTGTTGACTTTGAGGGGATTCTCTGCATCTCCTGGATTTTAATGCTTGTTCCCTTTGCCATATTAGGGAAATTCTCTCCAATGATTCTCTCCAATAGACCCTCTGCTCCCCTCTCTGTTTCTTCTTCTTCTGGAATCCCAATTATTCTAATGTTGTTTCGTCTTATGGTGTCACTTATCTCTCAAATTCTCCCCTCATGGTCCAGTAGCTGTTTGTCCCTCTTTTGCTCGGCTTCCTTATTCTCTGTCATTTGGTCTTCTATATCACTAATTCTTTCTTCTGCCTCATTGATCCTAGCAGTGAGAGCCTCCATTTTTGATTGCACCTCATTAATAGCTTTTTTTATTTCAACTTGGTTAGACTTTAGTTCTTTAATTTCTCCAGAAAGGGCTTTAATATCTCCAGAGAGGGTTTCTCTAATATCTTCCATGCCTTTTTTGAGCCCGGCTAGAATGTTCAGAATCGTCATTCTGAACTCTTGATCTGACATAGTACCAATGTCTGTGTTGATTAGGTCCCTAGCCTTCGGTACTGTCTCTTGTTCTTTTGTTTGTGGTGATTTTTTCCGCCTTGTCATTTTGTCCAGATAAGAGGATATGAAGGAGCAAATAAACTACTAATAGGGTGGCAAAGACCCCGGAAAAATGCGCTGTAACCAAATCAGAAGAGACCCCAAATTGTGGGGGGGGGAAGGGGATAAAGAACAGGTTCTGAAAAAAAAAAGAAAAAAGAAAAGAAAAAAATTTAAAAAATAAAACAAATAAAAAAATATAAAAAAGAAAGAAAAAATATATATATTTAGATGAACTAGTCAAAAAACGTTAAAAAAGAAAAGGGTAAAAGTTTTTAAAAAAATTTAGCAGAAGAAGAAAAAAGAAAAAAGAAAAAAATTGAAAAAAAGAAAAAAAAATAAATAATTGAAAAAAGAAAAAAAAATTGAAGTAGCCGCAAGACTAAAGAATCATGGGGAGAAAGCCATGAGTTCCGTGCTTTGCTTTCTCCTCCTCTGGAATTGCTCTGCTGTCTTAGGAATTGAATCTGCTTTCTCCTTGATAGATGAACTTCGTCCTGGCTGGATATTTTGTTGATCTTCTGGGGGAGGGGCCTGTTGTAGTGACTCTCAAGTGTCTTTGCCCGAGGCGGGATTGCACCGCCCTTACCGGCGGCCGGACTAAGTAATCGGCTCGGGTTCGCTTTTGGGAGCTTCTGTTCCCTGAACGTTTTCCGTAGAGTTCCGGAGGACGGGAATGAAAATGGCGGCCTCCCAGTCTCCGGCCCGGAGGAGCCGAGAGCCTGGGGCCCCACTCCTCAGTGCGCCCCCAGAGGACAGCACCCAATCACTCCCGTATCCCCAGCCTCCAGCCCCGCTCCGAGCTCACCCAGCCCGCGACCAGTTCAAGGTAACCCCGAGCTGAGAGTTCAGTCCTCGGCTCTGTCTTTGCAGCCGGTTTCTCCGTTCTAATACCTGCGAGCTCTCCGACACTCTGACACCCCCGATCCTTCTGTGACCTTGCGGGGCCTGGGGCCACGCTGGCCCCGCGTGGGCTTCACCCCGGTTTAGCCCCTGGAGCAATGTCCCTCAGTGGAACAGACTTTTAAAAGTCCTGATTTTGTGCTCCGTTCCTCCGCCGCTTGCCGGGAGCCGGCCCCTCCCCCCGCGGTCTATCTTCCCGTCGTTTTAGATTCACTTCTCCGCCAGTCCTACCTTTCAGAAAGTGGTTGATTTTCTGTTTCTAGAGTTGCTGTTCTTCTTCTCTTCGCTCTCCCGTTGGATTTGTAGGTGTTTGCTATGTTTAGATAAGCTATCGAGCTGATCTCCTGCTACCTGATGTAGTCTCAGGCTGCTACTTCTCCGCCATCTTGACTCCTCCCCCGAATGCAACATATTTCTATATGTTGATTTTGTATCCTGCAACTTTACTGAAATAATTTATTAATTCTTATAGTTTTTTGGTAGACTTTATGTTTTCTATATATAGTATCATGCCTTTTGCAAACTACGGCAATTTTACTTATTTTCCCTTTTGGATGCATTTTTCTTGTATGATTTCTGTGGTTAGAACATTCAGTGCTATGTCAAATAAAAGTATGAAGAATGTCTTGTTCCTGATTTTAGAGACAAGTTTTCAGCTTGTCATCATTGAATATGATGTTAGTCCTGCGTTTGTCATATACAACCTTATGTCGAGATATGTTCCTTCTATATGCAAATTTTGAGTTTTTATCATAAATGGATATTAAATTTATCAAATGTCTTCTCTGCCTCCATTGAGATGATCATTTATTTTTATTCTTCATTTTGTTAATATACTATATCTTGTTGATTGATTTGTAGATCTTGAACGATCCTACCATTTCTGGAATAAATCTCAATTGATCATAATGTATGATCATTTTAATATACTGTTGAATTTAATTTGCTAATATTTTGTTGCGGATTCTTGCATTTATGTTTATCAGGGATATTGACCTGTAATGTTTCTGTTTTGTTTTGTTTTGATCATTGGTTTTGTTTTGTTTTTTGTAGTATGTTTGTCTTGTTTAGGTATCATGGTTTTTCTGGCCTTGTACAATGAGTTTAGAGGCACTCTTTCCTCTTCAGTTTTCTTGGAAAATTGAAAAGAATGCGTATTACCTCTTCTTTAAATTTTTGTAGAATTCACATGTGAAGCCATCCAATCCTGAAGTTCTGTTTGTCAAATTGTATTCTCATTATGGACTGTAAAAGGTCTGTTCAGATTTTCTACTTTTTCCTTAGTTTTGGAAGACTCTATATGTTTTGTTTTAGCAATCTATCCATTTCTTCTAAGTTGATCTATTTGTCAGCTTATGATTTCTAGAGTCTCTTATGATCCTTTGTATTTCTGTGGTATTGGTTGTCATTTCTTTTTCATATCTTTTTTATGGGGGGGCTCTCTTTTTCATTGATGAGTGTGGCTAAAATTTTTCTGATTGTTTATTTTCTTGAAGCATCAGCATTTAGTTTCATTGGTCATTAATAATTTGGTTTTGTATCTATTTAATTTTGCCCACTCTGATCTTTCCTTCTGATTGTGTCCTTCTTTCTACTAACTTTGGTCTGTGTTTGGGAAATGTTTTCAATTAGCAATAATCACATCTTGGATAAACTTAATTGGCTATGATACTGCCACTGCACACAGCTTGGGCTGTGTTTGTCCTTCTTTTTCCAGTTCCATTAGGTATAACATTATTTTGTTTGAGATTTTTCTTGAGGTGTGCCTTTATTAATATACATCCCTCTTAGGACAGCTTTTGATGCATTCAATGAATTACAGAATTTTTTTTTCATATGTCAATCTCTATATATATATTTTTTTCTTTACATTTCCTCCTTTATTTCTTTGTTAACCTTTTGCTTGTTTACAGAATAGCATATATTTTTAATCTACAAATATTTGTGTTTGTTCTTTTTTTGGATTTAATTCCTACTGTCATATTGTATTTGGAACGGAAACTTCATGTGATTTAAATATTCTTATATATCTTCAGCCTCCTTTTGAGTCTAATACATGATCTATCCTGGAGAATGTTCCATGTGCACTTGTGAAAAATATTGTATTCTGCTGATTTGGGATGGAATATTCTGAATATATCTGTGGAGTCATTTGGTCTAATATGTCATTGAAGGCCAATAATTTCCTTATTAATTTTCTGTCTGCATGGTAAATTCATTGATATAAGTAGGGTGCTAAGGTCCTCCACTATTATTATTGAATTTCTGTAAGTTTTTCCATTCATGTATGTTAATTTGCCTCTCTCTCTCTGTATATATATATATATAATTGAACAAAAAGAATTTATAATACATATTATATATTTTTGTTCAATAATTTTATCACTATATAATTCCTTTCTTTGTTCTTGTTACAGCCTTTGTTGTAAAGTATATTTGTCTTATATAAATATTTGCTACTCCTTATTTCTTTTTGCACTGAATTTCTTTTTCCATCCTTTGCTTTCAGTCTATATGTCTTTAGATCTAAATAAAGTCTCTTATAGACAACTGATGGATGGGTCATAGATGCAAGATGGTGGATGAATAGGAGAGACAATTTCAACTGGTCACCTGAAGTGAGATAGATATCTCCCAGAGCAATCTGAACACCCATGAAATCAGCCTGAGATATAAGATTATACACTTCTGGATCTCTTCAGGGGCAGAAGATCATCAGTGGAGATGCATAGAGGAGTTGGGAGTGTGTGGACTGATATCAGAGGATAAACAGAAGGGGGAGAGAAACATCAGAAGTGAGCCATTGGAAAGTAATACTATAATTGCAAAAATGTACTGTGCTTGGTGACCATCATTAGCTTGGAGACCCATGGCTATAAGATGAGAAGGGGTTAATAACAGTGCTAAATATAACAAAGGGACTCAAGGGATAATTGCTGCTACTGGGTGGCTGTAAGGCATGGACCTAAACCCATGATCTCAGGAGGGCCACAACCAGTTACCATCCATGCCTGAGAGAGCCTGGCATGGACTCGAATCAGTGGTCCCTGAGTTGGCAGCCACCACAGCCACCTCTGCTGCCTCAACCACCACATGGGCTGAGCACACCTAGCATGGGTGTGAGCTCCAGTCTGCAGTCCTGAGAACAGCAGCCACTGGCACCAGGCACACCTGGATGAGTTTTCCTTGCATTTCTGGTGGTACTGGAGTACAGAGACAACTGGGGGCCTCGAGCGACCACTGAGATGGTGGCTAGGGGTGTGCACTGCCTGCAGGAGGCTGTGGTGTTCAACAGAGTTTGCAGAGGGACAGTATGTGTGTTCTAGAGCATTCAGAGGGGAGCAGACTGTGGCAACACTCTGAGGCAGAGGTCTGGGTAAAGACAGTTTACTTTGTTGTTACCCTCTGAAAAGGCAAAAAGGCAAGAGAAATCATCATAGATCAAAAACCTCCAGATAACAGAACCCTGAAAAACTGGTTTCCATGGAGCCCAACTCCTTGATAAGGGGGCAGTGCAATTCAACCCAAGCAGAATTGACTGAAAAACAATCCAGCAGACCCTACCCCAGAAGACAAGCCAAAAGAACAAGAAGACAACAACAATAAGATCCACATAAAACTGTAAAACCCCAATATTAGGGGAAAACAACATATTAAGCTTCCACTATTGCGTCACAGACTGTATATTTCACAGATATGACTTTTCTCTCTCTCTTTTTTTTTAAATTTGTTTTCATGATTCTTGCTCTTATTTTTTTTTCCTTTTTAACATTTCAACTAGATGTTTAGTACAACATATTCCATAGTAACTTTTTAACTTGAACTTTTTCAATACATATATTTTTGTTTATATTTCTTATATAGATATATAAATAGAGGAATAGATAGATATAAGATTCAAGGTAATCCTTTTTCACTATTAAATACTTTATATATATAAAGTATTTATATTTTTGAGAGATACAAAGAAATTTTAAATATATATAATATATATTTATATATATTATATATTTATTTATATTATATATAAAATATATTTATATATTATATATAAAATATATGTTATATATTATATATATGTATATGTATATATATATGTATATATATATATATATATATATATATTTTAAATTTCTTTGTAACTCTCAAAAATTGAGTCCTCTAACAAATATAACAAGATACACCCAGGAAGAGTTGAAATACCCTTACTTGCCTACATAGAGGGATTGTAACCACCTTCCTGTCTTACTCTTTTGTCAGTGTTTCTGTGTGTTTTCTTCTATTTTTGTTCTTTATAAATCTTACTCATGGGGTTCATTCTTCTGTTGGTCTTTTTTTTGTTGTTGTTCTTTTTTTATTTTGTATGTTATAAATCATACCCTTGGGGCTCATTTCGGCTGTTCTTCTCTCTCTGTGTTTGTGTCTTTTCCTTTTTGGTGGTGACTTCCTATTGCCACAAAACTTTCCAGAGTTCACCTTGCCTGGATTGTGGATTTTATTTTTAGATATATATCCCCTCAACCTCCTCTCACAAGAATGACTTTGTGGAGGAACTCCCAACAGAGGAAAAATTCAAAGACTGTGACTTATGCCATGGAACTATTGGATATGGAAATAAGAAAGATGTCAGAAATAGAATTCAGAGCAACAATTACCCAGATGATCGCTAGGTTGGAGAAAACAATTAGTGGCAACACAGAGTCTCTAAGGGAAGAAGTGAGAGCTGACTTGACAGAACTTAAAAATGTTCTCAATGAGAGAATGCAAGTTGGTGCAGCCACGTTGGAAAACAGTGTGGAGATTCCTTAAGAAATTAAAAGTAGAGCTTCCCTATGACCCTGCAATTGCACTGCTGGGTATTTACCCCAAAGATACAGATGTAGTGAAAATAAGGGCCATCTGTATCCCAATGTTCATAGCAGCATTGGCCACAGTCACTGAACTGTGGGAAGAACCAAGATGCCCTTAAATGGGCCAGTGGATAAGGAAGATGTTGTCCATATATACCACGGAGTATTGTGCCTCCATCAGAAAGGATGAATACTCAACTTTTGTATCTACAAGGAAGGACTAGAAGAAATTATGCTAAGTGAAATAACTCAAACAGAGAGTCAGTTATATGGTTTCACTTATTTGTAGAGCATAAGAAACAACATGGAAGACATGGGGATATGAAGAAGAGAAGGGAGTTGGGGGAAATTGGAGGGGGGAGACAAGCCATAAGAGACCATGGACTTTGAGAAACCATCTGACAGTTTTGATGGGGAGGGAGGTGGGATGTTGGGTGAGCCTGGTGGTGGGTGTTATGGAAGGCAGTTATTTGTTTTTATTATTCGTTTTTTTGTTTATTTACAGCATAACAGTGTTCATTGCTTTGGCATCACACCCAGTGCTCCATGCAGTACGTGCCCTCCCTATTACCCACCACCTGGTTCCTCAACCTCCCACCCCCCACCCTCCGCCCCTTCAAAACCCTCTGGTTGTTTTTCAGAGTCCATAGTCTCTCATGGTTCATCTCCCCTTCCAGTTTCCCTCAACTCCCTCTCCTCTACAAAAGTTGGGTATTCATCCTTTCTGATGGAGGCAAAATACTCCATTGTGTATATGTCCTAGACACAAGGTTGACACCACCCAAGAAAAACATAGGTAGAATGACCTCCAGACATGTAACTGTGAAATTTGAAAATTGTAAATTCAGAGAAAATGTCCTAGGGGCAGCTAGGGAGAAGAGATTCCTTACACAGAGGAAGGAATGTCAGAATAACGCAGACCTGTCCACAGAAATATGGCAGACAGAAAGGAGGGAAAGACATATTTAGGGCACTAAATGAGAAAAAACATGCAGCCAAGAATACTTTATCCATCAAGGCTGATATTCAAAATGGATGGAGAGATGAAAAAAATTCAAGGACAGGCAAAGACTAAGTGATTTTGTGACCACCAAGCCAGCACTACAAGAGGTATTAAGGGGGAGTTCTATAAAAGAAGACAAACACCAAGAGTGATATACAGAAAAATAGAGACAACCCATAGAAACAAGGACTTCACAGGTAACATAATGACAATAAAAACGTATCCTTCAATAATAACTCTCAATGTGCATGGCCTAAATGCTTCTATAAAATGGCACAGGGTTGCATATTGAATAAAAAGATAGGACTTGTACATATGCTGTCTACATGAGTTGCATTTTGAACCTAATGATACATCCAGACTGAAAGTGAAGAAACATCTCCTATGTCAATGGTCCTCAAAGAAAACTGGGGTATCAATTCTCAGTTCAGATACATTAGTTTTTAAACTAAAGACTGTACTCAGAGATACAGAAGGACAATACATCATTCCAAAGCGTGTATACCCCAGGAAGAACTAACAATTGTGAATATTTATGCCCCCAGTATGGAAGCAGCCAATTACATAAGCCAAATGTTAATCAAATTAAGGAGACATATTGATAAGAATACCTTAATTGTAGGGGATCTTAATATGCCACTCTCAGCAATAGACAGATCAACTAAGCAGAAAATCAACAAGGAAACAAGAGCTTTGAATGGCACACTCAACTGGAAGGACCTCCTAGATATATATAGAATATTCCACTGTAAACCAACAGAATATTCATTATCCTCAAGCACACATGGAACCTTTTCCAGAAGCTATGACATATGGGGTCACAAATCAGGTATCAAACAATACCAAAAGTTTGAGATTGTTCCCTGCATATTCTTGGACCAGAAGGATTTGAAAGTGGAACACAATCATGAGAAAAAGTTTGGAAAGAATTCAATCACCTGGAAGGTAGAGAATGTTTGGATCAACCAAGAAATTAAAAAAAAGAACTTAAATAATTCATAGAAACTAGTGAGAATGAAGACACAACTGTCCAAAACCTACTAGATACAGCAAAAGTGGTACTAAGGAGGGAATACACAGCCATCCGAGCCTCATTCAAAAAAACTGAAAAATACTGAATACACCAACTCTCTTTAAACCTTAGAGAACTGGAGAATCAACAAAATATTAAGTCAACCCCATGCACAGGAAGAGAAATAATGAAGTTTAGAACAGAGATCAATGAGTTAGAAACCAGAGATATAGTAGAATATACATCAATGAAACTAGAATCTAGTTCTTTGAAAGAATTAACAAGATCAATACACTATTGGCCAAACTACTCCAAAAGAAAAGAGAAAGGATGCAAATTAATAAAATTATAAACGAAAGGACAGAGATCACTACTAACACCAAGGTGATAGAAACAATCATCAGAAATTATCACTACTGGGTATTTACACCAAAGATACAGATGTAGTGAAAAGAAGGGCCATATGTACCCCGATGTTCATAGCAGCAATGGTCACAATCGCCAAACTGTGGAAAGAGCCAAGATGACTTTCAACAGACAAATGGATAAAGAAGATATGGTCCAGGGGCACCTGGGTGGCTCAGTGGGTTAAAGTCTCTGTCTTCGGATCAGGTCCTGATCCCAGTGTCCTGGGATTTAGCCCCGCATCAGGCTCTCTGCTCCACAGGGAGTCTGCTTCCTCCTCTCTCTCTGCCTGCCTCTCTGCCTAGTTGTGATTTCTCTCTGTCAAATAAATAAAAATTAAAAAAAAGAAGATATGGTCCATATATACACTGGAGTATTATACCTCCAACAGAAATGATGACTACCCAACCTTTGTATCAACATGGACAGGACTGGAGGAGATTATGCTGAGTGAAATGAGTCAAGCAGAGAGGGTCAATGATCATATGGTTTCACTTACTTGTGGAGCATTAGGAATAACATGGAAGATATTAGGATAAGGAAAGAAAAAGTGATTTGGGGAAAATCAGAGGGAGGAGTCAAACCATGAGAGACTATGGAATCTGTGAAACCAACTGAGGGTTGTGGAGGTAAGGGGGTGGAATGTTAAGTGAGCCTGATGGTGAGTTTTAAGAAGGACACATATTGCATGGACCACTGGGTGTGGTGAATAAGCAATGAATCTTGGAACACTGGAAAAATGAAATTAAATTAAAAAAAGAAATTATTATCAAAGCTATATGCCAATAAATTAAGCAACCTAGAAGAAATGGATACATTCTTATAAAGTTATAAACTTCCACAATTGAAACAGAAAGAAATTGACAACCCACATAGAACAGTATCTAGTAATGAGATTGAAGCAGTGAACAAAAACCTCCCAAAAGACAGGAGTCTAGGACCTGAAGGATTCCCTGGGGAATTCTACTAAACATTAAAAGAAAAAAAATACCTATTCTCCTGAAGCTGATTCAAAAAATAGAAACAGAAGGAAAACTTCCAGACTCTTTCTTAATAGAAATTAAGATAAAATAGATATTAAATTAAGATAAATTGATATTAAATTAAAATAAATGGATATTAAATTAATATAAAATAGAAATTAACGCCAGAATTACCTTGATCCCCAAACCAGGAAATTATTCCTTCAAGAAGGAGAACTTCAGACCAATATTCCAGATGAATATGGATGCCAACATTCTCAACAAGATCCTAGCTAATAGGATCCAACAGTATATAAAAAAGATTACCCATCATGACCAGGTGGAATTTAACCCTGGGATGCAAGATTGCTTCAACATTTGCAAATCATGGAGTGCCTGGGTGGCTCAGTAGGTTAAAGCTTCAGCCTTCAGCTCAGGTCATGATCCCAGGGTCCTGGAATGGAGCCCTGCATGGGGCTCTCTGCTCAGCAGGAAGTCTGCTTTCCCCCCTCTCTCTGCCTGTCTCCTGCCTACTTGTGATCTGTTTGTCAAATAAATAAATAAAATATTTTTAAAAATTCACAAATTAATCAATGTCATAGAACTAATCAATGAGAGAAGAGAAAAGAAACACACAGTCCTCTCAACTGATGCAGAAAAAGCATTTGACAAAATGCATCATCCTTTCTTGATTAAAACTCTTCAGTGTATAGGGATAGAGGAACATTCCTCATCTTCATAAAACCCATCTATGAAAAACCCACAGCAAGTATCATTCTCAATGAGGAAAAGCTGGGAGCCTTCCCACTGAGATGAGGAACATGACAAGGATGCCCACTCTTGTCAATATTAACTAGAAGTCCTAGCATCAGCAATCTAATAATAATAATAATAATAATAATGGTTTTTAAATTGGCAAAGAAGTCAAATTCTCTTTCTTTGCAGATAACATACTTTAAGTTGAAAACCTGAAAGTATCCACCCCAAATTACTAGAACTCATACAGTAATGTAGTAATGTGGCAGGATCCAAAATCAATGCACAGAAATTGGTTGTTTTCTTATACACTAACAATGAAACTGTAGAAAGGGAAATTAGAGAATCGATTCCATTTACAATAGCACAAAAACTGTAAGAGAACTGGAATAAACCTAACCAAAAAAGTAAAGACCTATACTTGAGGAACTAGAAAACAGTCATCAAGGAAACTGAACAAGACAAAAAAAAAAAAAAAAAAAAAAAAAGATGGGAAAACAGTCCATGCTCATAGATCAGAAGAATAAGCATTGATAAAATGTCTATGCTGCCAAAAGCAATCTATACTTTCAGTGCCATCCAAACCTAAATACATTGGAATTTTTCAAAGTGCTAGAACAAACAATCCTAAAATTTGTATAGAACAAGAAGAGGTCCTGAATTGCTAAGCAAAAGTAGAAAAAGAGAAACAAAGCTGGGGCATCATGTTACCTGATTTCAAGCTTTGTTACAAAGCTGTGATCACCACGATAGCATGGTACTGGCACAAAACCTGACACATGAACCAATGGAATAGACTACAGAGCCTAGATATGGACCTTCAATTCTGTGACCAAATAATCTTTGACAAAGCAGGAAAAAAATATGCAGTGGAAAAAGTTTCTTCAATAAATGGTGCTGGGAACATTAGACAGCTATGCACAGAAGAATGAAACTTGAGAATTCTCTTACACCATACACAAAGGTAAACTCAAAATGGTTGAATGATCTAAATGTGAGAAAGGAAACCATCAAAATCCTAGATGAGAACATAGTCAGTAGCATCGTTGCCATCAGCCACCACAACTTGTTTCAATACATGTCTCCATAGGCAAGGAAAACAAAAGCAAAAATGAACTTTTGGAACTAAATCAAGACAAAAATATTCACTGCAAAGGAAAGAGTCAACAAAACAAAGAGGCAACACACAGAACAGGAGAAGATATTCACAAACGATACTACATACAAAGGCTGATATCCAAGGTCTATAAAAAACTCCTCAAACTCAACACCCAAAAAACATGTAATCCAGTCAAGAAATGCAGAGAAGACATGAACAGACACTTATCCAATGAAGAAATACAAATGACTAGCAGACACATGAAAAAATGTTCATCATCATTAGCCATCAGGAAAATACTAATCAAACTACATTGAGATATCACCTTGCAACAGTTGGAATGTCAGAAATTAACAAGGCAAGAAGCAACAAATGTTGGAGAGGATGTGGAGAAAGGGGAACACTCCTACACTGTTGTTGAGATAGCAAATTTGTGCAACTGCTTTGGAAAATAATGCAGAGATACCTGAAAAATTTAAAAATAGAACTACCCTATGACCCGGCAATTGTGTTCTTCAGTATTTAACCCAAAGATAAGATGTAGTGAAAAAAAGGACCATAGGTACCTCTATGTTGATAGCAACAATATCCACAATATCCAAACTGTGAAAAGAGCCGAGATGACTTTCAACATATGAAAGGCTAAAGAAATATGGTCCATATATACAATTAAACATTACTCAGTCATCTGAATGCCATGTTTTTACATCAACATGGATGGGACTGGTGGAGATTATGCTGAGTGAAATAAGTCAAGCATACAAAGCCAATTACCATATGGTTTCACTTACTTGTGGTACATAATGAATAACATGGAAGACATTAGGAAATGGAAGGGAAAAGTGCAGAGGGAGATCGGAGTGGGAGAGGAACAATAAGAGACTTTGGACTCTGAGAAACAAATTCAGTGTTTTAGAGGGGTGGGGTGTTGGAGAATGAGTGAGGCTTGTAGTGGTTATTAAGGAGGGCATGTATTGCATGGAGCACTAGGTGTTATATGTAAACAATGCATCTTGGACCACTACATCAAAAACAAATAATGTAAGAGGGAGAGAAGATGGTGGAGAAGTAGGAGTAGGCACTGCTTTAACCTGTCCCCTAAATTGAGCTGATTACCTACCAAAGAATTCTGATAATCCATGAAGCCAGCCTGAGATTAGTATTATACACTTCTGGATCTCTACGGGGAAGAAGATGCCAGTGGACAGGTAAAGCGGCGTGCAACATGGGACTGATATTGAAAGATAAACAAAAGTTGTGAGGGAGCTACCAGAAGTGACCCATTGGAATGTAATACACCAATATGAGAGTGCCCTGTGATTGGGGACCAGACTTAACTTTGGCTCTGGTTGAAAACACTCAAAAAAAGCAAAAGATCTGAAGGGGAAGTTGGTGGAATTGGGCAGTTAGGGACAGGGACTTAAGCCCACAGACTCAGGACAGCTACTGCTGGCAGGAAACCAGAGAGCACAACAAAGAAGCCAGGTCTTGGTCCCTGAGCATGTGGTGTGCCTGAGAGCATCTGGGTAGTAGTGCCTGTGAGAGTGAGGGAGTCTGCTGTGGACGCCAGGCAGCAGAACCACGGCCTATTGCACTCTGCATGCACGCTGTGAGACTGGGGTTTGAGCTTCTCCCCATACCCTCCCCTGAGGGAGGTCCATGCAGGTGCCAGCCTATTCTCTCTAGAACCCAGAGAGCCTGAATACTCTCAACCTGGGTCACCATGAAAATCTCAGGGCACTATCTCTGCTTGGGACATCTCTGGAGGTCTAGATGTGCCCAGGCAACCGCAGCTACTGTTTCTCATGGTTTCGGGTACAAGTGAGAGTTCCTGTGACCCAGAGACTGTGAGTGGGGACATGTTCTGCCAGCGGCAGAGGGAGAATTTATGTGCTCTGGAGCATCTAGAGGGGAACAGACTGAGGCTTCTCTCCGAGATGGAGGTCTGGGTGCAGTTTGATTTCCTCTAAACCTCCAAAGAACCACCAAAAGCTGCCAAGGGGAGAGAAAACAAGCTAACAAACAAACAAAAAAAACCCTCCAGAAAACAAAATCCTGAAAAAACGGTTTCCTCAGATCCCAGCCCCTTGATGGGGACAGGAGGACTGAACTCTAGCAAGACTCCCTGAAAAAAACATTTGGCAGGCCCCTCCCCCAGAAAGCCAGCCAAAACAACAACAAAACAAAACAAAACAAAGCAAACAAACAAATAAACAAAAAACAAAGTAAAAAACAAGAGGACAACTGCCACTAGTTCATAGATACAACTTTTATTTTTAATTTGTTCCCACTATTCTCATTCTTTTTATATAACCTTTTTAACCTATTTACCATTACAATGATATGTTCAGTACATCAAACTGCATAATAACCTTTTAACCTGAAATTTTTTGATACATATACCTGTGTTTCTCTTTTGCTTTACTATTTTTATTTTATTTTATTTATTTTTATATATTCATATACAGATAAGCTTCAAGATAATCCCCTTTTCCCAGTCAATGCTACCCCTGTAGGTAAACCAGTTTTAATCCTCCTTTATCTCAGGAAACTTTAGTCATTTAACAAACATACCAAGATACATGCAGGAAGAATCAAAATAAACTTCCTCAAAAAAATTTATAACCCCTTTCCCATTTTTTTCTTCTGTCAGAGTTTCTGTGTATTTATTTTTGTTTTGTTAGTATATAAATCTTACACTTGGGGTTCATTTTGATGGTGTTCTTTTTTATTTATTTATTTTTCTCTTGTCATCTAATTTTCTTGGTCTTTTTCATCATCCGTTTTTGTTTGTATACTTCATAAATCTTAACTTAGGGGCCCAGAAGTCCCGGCTGTTGTGTCCCGTCGGAGAGGACCACTGCGGACGCTGCTCCGGACGGCTGTGCATGGTGTAGCGTGTGTGAGGTAACGTGGTGGACCTGGAAGCTTCAGATCTCAGCACTCGAGGCGCGGCTGCGTGGACAGTCACCGCACGGTTGGCTGACGGCATCCAGTGGGCGTGTGGACCGAGGCAGCCGATTAACATAGGGGCCCATTTGGGTGGGATTCTCTTTTATTTTATTTTTCTTTACCCCCCCCTTTTCTTTTTTCTTTCTTTTTGGTGAGACTCTCGATTACTCAGAAACGTTCCAGGGTGCACCTTGCCTGCACCACGGTTGATGCATTCAGATACACATCTGTTCAGCCATGTGTCGCCAAAATGACTAGGAGAGGAATTCCAAACAGAAGAAAAATTCAGATACTGGGCCTTCTCCATCAGAGCTATTGGATATGGACATAAACAGTATGTCAGAAAGGGAATTCAGGTTAACAAATATCCAGGCAATAGCTAGGTTGGAGAAAGCCTTTGATTACAAAATGGAATTGATTAAGACAGAAGTAAAAGCCAACAGGGATGATGTTAACACTGTTCTCAATGAGTTCCTATCTAATCTAAATTCTCTAACAGCTAGGGTAACTGAGACAGAAAAGAGAATTAGTGATCTGGAGGACAAACTGGTAGAGAAAAAGGATCAGGATGAAGACTGGGAAAAAACAGCTTAAAAGCCATGGCAACAAAATTAGGGAAATAAATGAAGCCATGAAATTTCCACCATAAGTATTATTGGGATCTCTGAGGAGGAGGAGAAAGAAAGAAGACTAGAAGATATAGTTGAAAAATTCTCCATGAAAATTTTCCCAATCTGGCGAATGGAACCAGCATTCCTGTCCTACAGGCAGAAAGGTTTTCCCATAGATCACAGAACCTAGAAAGACCTCAAGACACCTGATTTTGAAAATGATGAATCATACTTGTAGACCGGAGCTCTTGAAAGCAGCTAGGGGGCAATAAATCCCCTATGTACAGATGAAAGCCCATCAGAACAATGTAAGATCTGTCCACAGAAACCTGGCAAGCCAGAAAGGGCTGGCAAAATGTATTCAGGGCACTAAATGAGAAGAACATGCAGCCAAGAATACTTTATCCAGCAATACTGACATTCAAGATGGATGGAGAGATAAAGAGCTTCCAAGACCAGCAAGGTTTAAAGAGTAGGTGACCACCAAGCTGACACTGCAAGAAATATTAAGGGGGGATTCTATAAAAGGGAAGAAAAAACCCGAAAATATCATTGAACAAAATACGTGGAGACAACATAGAGAAACAATGACTTCACAGGTAATACAATGTCAATAAAAATGTAACTCAATAATCACTCTCAACGTGAATAGCCTAAATGTGCCCATAAAATGGCACAGGGTTGAGATTGGATAAAACAATAGGCACGATCCATATGTTGTCTACAAGGGACACATTCTGAACCTAAGGATGCATCCATACTGAAAGTGAAGGGATAGAGAAGCATCCTTCATGCCAATGGGCCTCAAAAGAAAGCTGGGTTAGAGATTCCCATATCAGATAAGTTAGATATTAAACTAAAGACTATGCTCAGGGATACAGAAGGACACTGCATAATTCTTAATGGGACTATCCACCAAGGATTTCTATCAATTGTAAATATTTAGGCCCCCAGTACATATGTAATTGGAGCAGCCAATTACATAAGACAACTGTTAATCGAGATAAAGAGTCATATTGATATGAATACATTAGTAGGAGAACTTAGAACACCACTCTCAGTAATACACAGATCATCCAAGAAGAAAACCAATAAAGAAACAAGAGCACTGAATGACAATTTGGACCACATGGAACTCATAGATATATACAGAACATTCCACCCTAAAGCAACAGAATACAAATTATTCTCAAGTCAATGTGAAACCTTCTCCAGAATAGACCACATACTGTTTCATAAATCAGGGTTCAACTGATACCAAAAGATTGAGATTACTCCTTTCATATTCTCAGATCACAATGCTTTGAAACTGGAGCTAAACCTCAAGGAAAAGATTGGAAGTAATTCAAACACCTCGAATCTAAAGACCACCTTACATAAGAATGCGTGGATCAAAGGAGATCAAAGAAGAACTTAAACAATTCATGGAAACCAATGAGAATGAAGACACTTTGTTCCAAAACATATGGGATACAGCAAAGGCAGCAATAAGGGGGAAATACATAGTCATCAAAGCCTACCTTGAAAAACTGAAAATTCCAGAATACACCAGTTGTCTCTACAGCTTAAATAACTGGAGAATCCACAACAAATTAGCCAACTCCACACACAAGTAGGGAAATAATCAAGATTAGAGCAGAGATCAATGACAGAGGAACTAGAGATACAGTAGAATGCATCAAGGAAACTGGAAGCTGGTTTTTGGAAAGAATCAATAAGATCAATAAACCATTGGCTAACTAATCCAAAAGAAAAGAGGGAAGGCCCAAATTAATAAAATTATGAATGAAAAAGGAGAGATCACAACTAACACCAAGGAAATAGAAATAATCATCAGAAACTATTATCAACTGTTATATGCCAATAAGTTAAGGAACCTAGAGGAAATGGATGCATTTCTGGAAAACCATAAACTTCTAAAACTGAACCAGAATGAAGTTGACAACATGAATAGACATTGATATCTGTAACAAGATTGAAGCAATGATCAAAAACCTCCCCAAAAACAAGAGCCCAGGACCTGATGGATTCCCTGGGGAATCCTACTAATCATTGTAAGAAGAAATAACACCTATTCCCCTAATGCTGTTTCAAAAATTTGAAGCAGAAGGCTAACTTCCAGACTCTTTTTATGAAGCCAGTATTACCCTGATCCCCAAACCAGGCAAAGACCTCACCAAAAAGGAGAATTTCAGGCCAATATCACTGATGAATATGGATGCTAAGATTCTCAATACGATTCTAGCAAATAGGATCCAATGGCACGTTAAAAAAATTATCCACCATGATCAGGTGGGATTCATCCCTCGGTTGCAAGGATGGTTCAACATTTGCAAATCAATCAGTGTGATAGAAAAAATCAATAAGAGAAGAGAGAAGAACCACATGGTCCTCTCAGTTGATGCAGAAAAAGCATTTGACAAAATCCAGCATCTGTTCCTGATTTAAACACTTCAAAGTATAGGGATAGAGGGAACATTCCTCAATTCAAAATGTCTATCTATGAAAAACTCCCAGCAAGTATCATCATCAATGGAAAAAACCTGGCAGCCTTCCCATTGAGATCAGGAACATGACAAGGATGCCGACTCTCAATACTCCTGTTCAACATAGTAATAGAAGTTTTAGCAACAGCAATCAGAAAACAAAGGTAAATTAAAGGTATTCAAATTGGCAATGAAGATGTCAAACTCTTTCTCTTTGCAGAAGACATGATATTTTATATAGAAAACTCAAAAGACTCCACCTCCAAACTATTAGAACTCATACAACAGTTCAGTAATGTGGCAGGATACAGAGTCAATGTACAGAAATCAGTGGCTTTCTTATACACTAACAATGAAAATACAGAAAGGGAAATTAGAGAATCAATTCCATTTTCTATAGCACCAAGAACCATAGGATAACTGGGAATAAACCTAACCAAAGAGGTAAAGGATCTGTACTCAAGGAACTACAGAACACTCATTAAAGAAATAGACAAAGAAAAAAAAAAAGATGGAAGACCATTCCATGCTCATGGATGGGAAAAATAAACATTGTTAAAATGTCTATACCGCCTGGAGCAATCTACACTTTCAATGCCATTCCAATCCAGATTCCACCAGCATTTTTCAAAGAGCTGGAAAAAACAATCCTAAAATGTGTATGGAATCAGAAGAGACCCCGAATTGCTAAGGAAATGTTGAAAAAGAAAAACAAACTGGCGGCATCACATTACTCGATTTCAAGCTTTACTACAAAGCTGTGATCACCAAGACAGCATGGTCCTGGCATAAAAACAGACACATATATCAGTGGAACAGAGTAGAGAGCCCAGATATGGACCTTTATCTCTATGGTCAAATAATATTTGACAAGGCAGGAAAAAATATCCAGTGGAAAATCTCTATGGTCAAATAATATTTGACAAGGCACGAAAAAATATCCAGTGGAAAAAGGACCATCTTTTCAATAAATGGTGCTGGAGAAATTGGACAGCTATATGAAACTTGACCATTCTCTTACACCATACACAAAGATAACCTTGAAATGGATAAAAGACCTCAATGTGAGGCAGGAATCAATCAGAATCATAGAGGAGAACATAGCAGTAACCTCTTTGATATCAGCCACAGCAACTTCTTTCAAGATATGTCTCTAAAGGAATGGATACAAAAGTAAAAATGAACTTTTGGGAGTTCACCAAGGTAAAAATGTTCTGCACAGCAAAGGAAACAGTCAACAAAACAAAGAGGCAACCCTCAGAATGGGAGAAGATATTCGCAAATGACAGCACAAACAAAAGGCTGATACCCAGGATCTATAAAGAACCTCTCAAACTCAATGCACACAAAACAGATAACCACGTCAAGAAATGGGCGGAAGACATGAACAGACACTTCTCCAATGAAGACATACAATTGGCTATCAGACACTTGAAAAAATTTCCATCATTCCTAGCCGTCAGGGAGATTCACATCAAAACCACATTGAGATAATGCCTTACACCAAGTAGAATGGCCAAAATGAACATGACAGTAACAACATGTGTTGGAGAAGATGTGGGGAAAGGGGAACCCTATTACACTGTTGGTGGGAATGCAAGTAGGTACAGCCACTTTGGAAAACAGTGTAGAGATTCCTTAAGAAATTAAAAACAGAGCTTCCCTATGACCCTGTATCTGCACTACTGTGTATTTACCCTAAAGATACAGATGTAGTGAAAAGAAGGGCCATCTCTACCCTAGTGTTCATGGCAGTAATGGCCATGGTCGCCAAACTGTGAAAAGGTCCAAGATGCCCTTCAATGGACGAATGGATAAGGAAGATGTGGTACATATATAATATGGAATACTATGCCTCCATCAGAAAGGATGAATAACCAACTTTTGTATCAACATGGACAGGAATTGAAGAGATTATGCTGAGTGAAATAAGTCAAGCAGAGAGTCAATTATCATATGGTTTCGCTTATTTGTGGTGCAATAGGAATAACACAGAGGACATGGGGAAATGGAGAGGTGAGGGGAGTGGGGGATATTTGAGGGGGAGAGGAACCATGAGAGACTGTAGACTCTGAAAAACAATTTGAAGGTTTTGAAAGTGCTGGGTTTGGGAGGTTGGGTGCGCCTGGTGGTGGGTATTATGGAGGGCACGTATTGCATGGACCACTGTGCATGATACATAAATGGTGAATTCTGGTACACTGCAAAGAAATTTTAAAAAAAATCTAATGATGAATTGTATGGTCACTAACATCATACAATGAAATTTAAAAAAAAAAAACCTTAAAAAATAGATAGATATTTTTTCAGCATAACAGTATTCATTGTTTTTGCACAATACCCAGTGCTCCATGCAATATGTGCCCTTCCTATTACCCACCACCTGTTCCCCCAACCTCCCACCCCCGACCCTTCAAAACGCTCAGGTTGTTTTTCAGAGTCCATAGTCTTTTATGGTTCGCCTCCCCTTCCAATTTTTTTTTATAAACATATAATGTATTTTTATCCCCAGGGGTACAGGTCTGTGAATCGCCAGGTTTACACACTTCACAGCACTCATGATAGCACATACTCTCCCCAATGTCCATGCCTTCTGTCTTTCAACATCTTCTCTTTCTGCCTCCTAAGCAAATAAAATAATGTTTGGGTGTGAAAAAAAATAGATAGATAGGTTTTTTTTTTTTTTTTTTTTAAATCCATATAGAGGGCACGTACTGCATGGAGCACTGGGTGTAATGCCAAAACAATGAACACTGTTATGCTGTAAATAAACAAATAAACAAATAAAAAATTTTTTAAAAAAGCCACAAAAAAAATAAAGAAATCCATATAGCCACCAGTATCTTTGGATCTGTGCCTTTAATCACTTTACATTTAAAGTTAATATTTTATGTAAGAGCTAATTTCATTTCTGGGGTTTTCTGTAGATATCTGTTCTTCTTCTCATGCTCTATGTCCTTGCGACCTGAAAACTCTCCTTTCTTTAGTGTTATGTTTGGATTCCATTGTTTTTAATATTTTTGAATCTAGTACAGACTCTTGGTTTGTGGTTACCATGAGGTAGGGTCATATATGATGATCTATGTGTTTATCAAACTAATTTAAGTTGGTGGTCAGTTGGGATTATATACATTCTTTTTTATGGTTATTTAATCTTTTAATTTCTTTATTAAAGTGATTATATTTCATTATTACTTCTAAAATTAAAGTTAATTTAAAAACTCATCATTTTATAGTACATTTTTTAAACATATATCACTTTATTTTTTTTTCCTTTCAGCATAACAGTGTTCATTGTTTTTGGACCACACCCAGTGCTCCACGCAACACGTACGCTCCCTAATACACACCACCTGGTTCCCCAACATCCCACCCCCTGCCCATTCAAGACCATAAGGTTGTTTTGAGAGTCCATAGTCTCTCATGGTTCATCTCCCCTTCCAATATCCATCAACTCCCTTCTCGTCTCCATCTCCCCATGTCTTCCATGTTCTTTGTTATGCTCCACAAATAAGTGAAACCATATGATACTTGACTCTCTCTGCTTGACTTATTTTGCTCGGCATAATCTCTTCCACTCCCGTCCATGTTGCCACAAAAGTTGGGTATTCATCCTTTCTGATGGAGGCATTATACTCCATAGTGCATATGGACCACATCTTCCTTATGCATTCGTCCACTGAAGGGCATCATGGTTCTTTCCACAGTTTAGTGAACGTGGCCATTGCTGCTATAAACATTGGGGTACAGATGGCTCTTCTTTTCACTACATCTGTATGTTTGAGGAAAATACCCAGCAGTGCAATTGCAGGGTCATAGGGAAGCTCTATTTTTAATTTCTTGAGGAATCTCCACACTGTTTTGAAAGGTGTTTGCAAAAATATGCATTCCCAGCAACAGTGTAAGAGGGTTCCCCTCTCTCCATATCCTCTCCAACACATGTTGTTTCCTGTCTTGCTAATTTTGGCCATTCTAACTGGTGTAAGGTGGTATCTCAATGTGGTTTTAATTTGAATCGCCCTTATGGCTAGTGATGATGAGTATTTTTTCATGTGTCTGATAGCCATTTGTATGTCTTCATTGGAGAAGTGTCGGTTCATATCTTCTGCCCATTTTTTTGATATGATTATTTGTTTTGTGTGTGTTGAGTTTGAGGAGTTCTTTATAGCTCCTGGATATCAACCTTTTGTCTTTACTGTCATTTGTAAATATCTTCTCTTATTCCGTGGGTTGCCTCTATGTTTCGTTGACTGTTTCCTTTGCTGTGCAGAAGCTTTTGATCTTGATGAAGTCCCAAAGGTTCATTTTCGCTTTTGTTTCCTTGGCCTTTGGAGACATATCTTGAAAGAAGTTGCTGTGGCTGATATCGAAGCGGTTACTGCCTATGTTCTCCTCTAGGATTCTGATGGGTTCCAGTCTCACGTTGAGGTCTTTTATACATTTCGAGTTTAACTTTGTGTATGGTGTAAGAAAATGGTCGAGATTCATTCTTCTACATAAAGCTGTCCAGTTTTCCCAGTACCATTGATTGAAGAGACTGTCTTTTTTTCCACTCTATATTTTTCCTGTTTTGTTGAATATTATTTGACCATAGAGTTGAGGGTCCATATCTGGGATCTCTACTCTGTTCCATTGATCTATGTGTCTGTTTTTATGCCAGTACCATGCTGTCTTGGTGATCACAGCTTTGTAGGAAAGCTTGAAATCAGGTAACGAGATGCTGCCAGTTTTGTTTTTGTTTTTCAACATTTCCTTAGCAATTCGGGGTCTCTTCTGATTCCATAAATTTTAGGATTATTTGCTCCAGCTCTTTTAAAAATGCTGGTGGAATTTTGATTGGGATGGCATTAAAAGTATAGATTGCTCTAGGCAGTATAGACATTTTAACAATGTTTATTCTTCCAATCCAAGAGCATGGAATGGTCTTCCATCTTTTTGTGTCTTCTTCAATTTCTTTCATGAGAGTTACAGAAAGACTTCAAAGGTAACACGATGTCAATAAAAACGTATCTATCAATAATCACTCTCAATGTGAATGGCCTAAATGCATCCATAAAACAACAGAGGGTTGCAAATTGGGTAAAACGACAGGACCCATCCATGTGTTGTCTGCAAGAGACCCATTTTGAACTTAAAGATACACCCAGACTGACAGTGAAGGGACAGAGAAGCATCTTTCATGCCAGTGGACCTCAAAATAAGGCCAAGGTAGCGATTCTAATATCAGATGAATTAGATTTTAAACTAAAGATGTAGTCAGATATACAGAAGGACATCACATAATTCTTTTTTTTTTTAAGATTTTATTTATTTATTTGACAGAGAGAGAGATCACAAGTAGGCAGAGAGGCAGGCAGAGAGAGAGGAGGAAGCAGGCTCCCCGCGGAGCAGAGAGCCCGATGTGGGGCTCGATCCCAGGACCCTGAGATCATGACCTGAGCCGAAGGCAGCGGCTTAATCCACTGAGCCACCCAGGTGCCCCACATCACATAATTCTTAAAGGGACTAATCACCAAGATGATCTAACAATTGTAAATATCTATGCTCCCAATATGGGAGCAGTCAATTACATAAGGAAACTATTAATCAAGATTAAGAGTCATATTGATATGAATACACTAATAGTAGGAGGTCGAAACAAGCCTCTCTCAGTAATAGAACATCGAAGGAGAAAATCAATAAAGAAATAAGAACATTGAATGAAATATTGGACCAGAGGGACCTCATATACATACAGAATATTGCACCCTAAAACAACAGAATACTCATTCTTCTCAAGTGCACATGGAACCTTCTCCAGAAGAGACCACATACTGAGTCACAGACCAGGATTCAATCGATAACAAAAGACTGACATTATTCCCTGCATATTCTCAGACCACAATGCTTTGAAACTGGCGCTCAATCACAAGGAAAAGTTCAGAAGGAACTCAAACACCTGGAAGCTAAAGACCACCTTGCTTAAGAATGCTGGATCAAACAGGAGATCAAAGAAGAACTTAAACAATTCAGTGAAACCAATGAGAATGAAGAAACTTTGGTCCAAAACCTATGGGATACAGCAAAGGCGGTTCTAAGGGGGAAATTCATAGCCATCCAAATCTCCTTCAAAAAAAATTGAAACATCCAGAATACACCAGCTGTCTCTACACCTTAAAGAACTGGGAATCAACAACAAATCAAACCAACTCCACATGCAAGAAGGGAAATAATCAAGATTAGAGCAGAGATCAATGAGGTAGAAACCAGAGATACAGTAGAACATATCAATGAAATTAGAAGCTGGTTTTTTGAAAGAATCAATAAGACCAATACACCATTGTCTACACTAATCCAAAAGAAAAAAGAGAAAGTCCAAATTAATAAAATTATGAATGAAAAGGGAGAGATCACAACTAACACCAAGGAAATAGATATAATCATCATAAGTTATTATTGACAGTTATATGCCAATATGCTAAGCAACCTAGATGAAATGGATACATTCCTGGAAAAATACAAACTCCCAAAATTGAACCAGGAAGAAATTGACAACCTGAATAGACTGATATCTAGTAATGAGATTGAAGCAGTAATCAAAAACCTCCCAAAAAACAAGAGCCCTGGACCTGACAGAGTCCCTGGGGAATTCTATCAAACTTTCAAAGAAGAAATAACACCAATTCTCCTGAAGCTGTTTCAAAAAATTGAAGCAGAAGGAAAACTTCCGGACTCTTTTTATGAAGCCAGGATTTCCCTGATCCCTAATCCAGGCAAGTACCATACCAAAAAGGAGAATTTCAGACCAATATCACTGAAGAATATGGATGCTAAGATTCTCAACAAGATCCTAGCCAACAGGTTCCAGCAGCACATTAAAAAGATTATCCACCATGAACAGGTTGGATTTATCCCTGGGTTACAAGGTTGGTTCAACCTTTCAAAATTAATCAATGTGGTAGAACAAATCAATAAGAGAAGAGAGAAGAACCACATGGTCCTCTTAATTGATTCAGAAAAAGCTTTTGAAAAAATCCAGCATCCATTCATGATTAAAATGCTTCAAAGTATAGGGATAGAGAGAACATTCCTGAACTTCATAAAATCTATTTATGAAAGATCCACAGCAAATATAATCCTCAATGAGAAAAAGCTTACAGCCTTCCCATTGAGATCAGGAATGTGACAAATGCCCACTCTCACCACTCTTGTTCAACATAGTATTAGAAGACCTAGCAATGGCAATCAGACAAAAAAAGAGAAATAAAATGTACCCAAATTGGCAATGAAGAATTCAAACTCTCTCTCTTCACAGATGACATGATTTTTTATATGAAAAACCCCAATGACTCCACCCTCACACTACTAGAACTCATGCAGCAATTCAGTAACATGGCAGGATACAACGTCAATCTACAGAAATCAGTGGCTTTCTTATACACTAACAATGAAAATACGGAAAGGGGAATTAGAGAATTGATTCCATTTACTATAGCTCCAAGAACCATAAGATCCCTGGGAATAAACCTAACCTAAAAGGTAAAGGATCTTTACTGAAGGAACTACAGAACACTCATGAAAGAAATCGAAGAAGACACAAAAAGATGGAAGACCATTCC
The DNA here is from genome assembly GCF_922984935.1 of Meles meles. Lineage (NCBI taxonomy): Eukaryota > Metazoa > Chordata > Mammalia > Carnivora > Mustelidae > Meles > Meles meles. Next base: position 7,595,544 of record NC_060081.1, read on the forward strand.
ATGCTCTTGGATTGGAAGAATAAACATTTTTAAAATGTCTATACTGCCTAGAGCAATCTATACTTTTAATGTCATCCCAATCAAAATTCCACCAGCATTTTTAAAAGAGCTGGAGCAAATAATCCTAAAATTTATGGAATCAGAAGAGACCCCGAATTGCTAAGGAAATGTTGAAATAAAAAACAAAACTGGCGGCATCACGTTACCTGATTTCAAGCTTTACTACAAAGCTGTGATCACCAAGACAGCATGGTACTGGCATAAAAACAGACACAGAGACAAGTGAAACAGAGTAGAGATCCCAGATATGGATCCTCAACTCTATTGTCAAATAATTTTCAACAAAACAGGAAAAAATATACAGTGGAAAAAAGACAGTCTCTTCAAACAATGGTGCAGAGAAAATTGGACAGCTATATGCAGAAGAATGAGACATGACCATTCTCTTACACTGTACAGAAAGATAAACTCGAAATGTATAAAAGACCTCAACGTGAGACAAGAATCCATCAGAATCCTAGAGGAGAACATAGGCAGTAACCTCTTCGATATCAGCCACAGGAACTTCTTTCAAGATATGTCTCCAAAGGCAAAGAAAACAAATTGGAGAACATGGAGGACATGGGGAGATGGAGAGGGGAAGGGATTTGTATGAAATTGGAAGGGGAGATGAACCATGAGAGACTATGTACTCTGAAAAAGAACCTGAGGGTTTTGAAGTGGTGGGGAGTGGGAGGTTGTGGGAACCAGGCTGCGAGTAATATGGAGGGCATGTATTGCATGAAGCACTGGGTGTGGTGCAAAAGCAATGAATACAGTTATGGTGAAAAGAAATTAAAAGAAAATTGAAGGAAAAAATAAATAAATAAATTCTTACAAAAGGAAAAAAAAACCTGGAGGACATGATATCCTATATTAATGCAGGCAACCATACACATATTATCCTATATAATCATCAAATTCCTCAAATGTTTTCTTATTATAAAAAGTCTTCAGTGGATATCTTCATTATTTTACTAATATAGTCAAGGAAAATTGCAAAACTACATATCCCTTCTCAGGTAGAACAAAAGCATCAGAATGCTCAAGAGGTGTGTCTTCCACCTCTTTAAACCACAGGAAACATCAGCAGTATTCTTGATGTGATGTCATTTTGAAGCTGAGGAGGACGTTAGTAATGGATTTCTGGGTTGGTAGCATTCTTTTCCTCATTTTGTAGGGATTGACTATGGGGATTGACTATGGATTGACTATGGGGTCAACTTTCTCAGTCCCAAAGGATTCCCTTGTGGGCTGTCTGTTAAGACAATTTACACAGTAGGATCTAAAGAAGTACTTCATCTTCTTCTATAATAATGCCTGGCCTCAATGTGATGAAAAATGGGCCATTATTTGCCTTTGAATGGAAATTCTGTATATAAATTAGACCATTATTGTAGGTCAGGGAAAATGGACCAAAATCTCATATGGTCAGGCCGTTATGGTCCAGTACTAAAACACCGATCTGTCCATCCTTCTTTAGGCAGCCTTAGGACACCCCATTCTTACCCTCTAACCCTCAATTAACCATCAAATCAGCTGCATCAACCCGTCTACTGTTAATCCACCAAGTCACCTGTGATCTTTCATGTTTCTTTTGTGCCTCTACCCTGTCTCTCTTGTAAACTGGTTTCTGCCAAGATCCTATATGTTCCTCCCTCTACTTTCCTAAGTCACTCATCTCCTCTTTGTTTGCCTTTTCTTTTGTGTGTCAGATATGGAATACATCTTAACAGAACTGGATCAAGGTTGCCTGAATCTTGTATATAAAGTTTTCTCCCTCATTCACTTCCAGTGTTATTGCTATTATAATTTGAGTCAGTTATCTGGTTAATCTACCTTAGGACAGGGACTTTAAGGAATATTACCAAGCAGTTGCTGAAACTCCTTTTGTTTCAGGGAGGTTCCTTTTCTTCTCTATCCTAAGGTGGCTTGCCTATTTTACTTTTTGTTGGTGCATAGAAAATGTGTGTCTGTTCCTCTGACTGAGCTGTGGAGCTTTCAGACTGGGAGTCTTCTTTCTTTGTCCTCTGGACTTTTATGCCCTTCCAGCCTTGCTGTTGTTGGCACTTCACCTCTTTTGCCTCGACCTTCCTTGTTCTGTTTCTACACGATAGTGTAGTGCAGCATGCATAACTGGCTCACATATCATCCTCCATTCCTCCAGTTCAATTGGCTGCTGCTCTTCCTAATCTTGTTATAAAGGAGCAAAGAGCACCCCAAACTATTGGCCACCACATTATGGGGATCAAATGGAGTACACCCCTAATCAACATGCAGTATCCCAAGGGTTCCTGTAGACATAAACTGACAAATCACTTTCCCACAGGTTCCCAGATAAAAATTGATAGTGGGGAACAAATTCTTTGATCTTTAAGTGGACCCACGTGCAACATATTTGTCTGTAAACTAATTTGTTAATTTAATTAAGGTAGATATGTCTTTAGAATTATCAGCAATAAATATAAGATTTTTGTTCTACCAATTTTTACTGAAAGTCAGATAAGCTCATGGGAATTTCTGTTGCATTTTGTCATCAAAAAGATGACTTAATAGGGAGGGCACATACTGCATGGGCACTGGGTGTGATGCCAAAACAATGAACACTGTTATGCTGTAAATAAACAAAAAAAAAGGATGGCTACTTTTGTCTCTCTCAAACTTTTCATGGATAATAGTTAAAATATACATATGTTAAATAAATGAAAATATTTATATACAAAACTTCAATACCTTTCAAAATCTTTGCTATCCTAAACCTTTGAACGTTTTCTAAGTTAATGATAAGTTGTATTGTATTGTATTCATTGAATAATAAAGTCTATTCCAAATTTAAAAAAAGTAAAACATTGATAACTGAAGATAGTTTTGTGCTTTTTGGCTTCAAAGGTGGGGAAATTAAAAATACTTGTTTTTGCCTGTAAACACTTTATATGCTTTTTTTTCCTGAAAGACTGTACTAGGGAAAAACATAAGTTTTTAGAATTATAAAATATATTGATGAATTTTAGATCTAAAGACTTCTGGTATAAGTGACAGTTCAGAATTTATTACTGAATTTTTACTAGAGATTAAAGTTTCTAGAAGTTTAAATTCTTCTAAATGTGATTAAGACTGATGAAAACAAGAAAAGCCATTTATATTCAAGAAAATATTTTTAATAAGAAATATATAAAGAATGGGAATACATATTAATGGGGGAAAGTAATTTTGTCTTGAAACGAGACTGGTTGTTTGGTAAGAAAAGGCTTAGGATAAATTATGAAGAAGAGACTTGTAGGAAGTTTGTGAAATGGAAGTCTACAAAATACTTTTTATGTGATCAGGTTTGTGGTTGAAATGAATGGATTTTGAAGTACATTGGTATAAGATGAAAATTCTGTTCTACTCTTTGTTAAAAAGACAGAGTTTCTCTTCTTTTCTTTTTTGTCTTCTTTTATTAAGACAATGTAAAAAAAAAAGTTTTCCTTTCTCTTTTTTTTCTTTTTTTTCATTTTATTTATTTTTTCAGTGTAACAGTATTCATTCTTTTTGCACAACACCCAGTGCTCCATGCAAAACGTGCCCTCCCCATTACCCACCACTTGTTCCCCCAAACTCCCACCCCTGACCCTTCAAAACCCTCAGGTTGTTTTTCAGAGTACATAGTCTCTTATGGTTCGCCTCCCCTCCCCAATGTCCATAGCCCGCTCCCCCTCTCCCAATCCCACCTCCCCCCAGCAACCCCCAGTTTGTTTGGTGAGATTAAGAGTCATTTATGGTTTGTCTCCCTCCCAATCCCATCTTGTTTCATTTACTCTTCTCCTATCCCCCTACCCCCCCATGTTGCTTCTCCATGTCCTCATATCAGGGAGATCATATGATAGTTGTCTTTCTCCGATTGACTTATTTCACTAAGCATGATACACTCTAGTTCCATCCACGTCGTCGCAAATGGCATGATTTCATTTCTTTTGATGGCTGCATAGTATTCCATTGTGTATATATACCACATCTTCTTTATCCATTCATCTGTTGATGGACATCTAGGTTCTTTCCATAGTTTGGCTATTGTAGACATTGCTGCTATAAACATTCGGGTACACGTGCCCCTTCGGATCACTATGTTTGTATCTTTAGGGTAAATACCCAGTAGTGCAATTGCTGGGTCATAGGGTAGTTCTATTTTCAACATTTTGAGGAACCTCCATGCTGTTTTCCAGAGTGGTTGCACCAGCTTGCATTCCCACCAAGAGTGGAGGAAGGTTCCCCTTTCTCCACATCCTCTCCAGCATCTGTCATTTCCTGACTTGTTAATTTTAGCCATTCTGACTGGTGTGAGGTGATATCTCATTGTGGTTTTGATTTGTATTTCCCTGATGCCGAGTGACGTGGAGCACTTTTTCATGTGTCTCTTGGCCATCTGGATGTCTTCTTTGCAGAAATGTCTGTTGATGTCCTCTGCCCATTTCTTGATTGGATTGTTTGTTCTTTGGGTGTTGAGTTTGCTAAGTTCCTTATAGATTTTGGATACTAGCCCTTTATCTGATATGTCGTTTGCAAATATCTTCTCCCATTCTGTCAGTTGTCTTTTGGTTTTGTGAACTGTTTCCTTTGCTGTGCAAAAGCTTTTGATCTTGATGAAATCCCAATAGTTCCTTTTTGCCCTTGCTTCCCTTGCCTTTGCCGTTGTTCCTAGGAAGATGTTGCTACGGCTGAGGTCGAAGAGGTTGCTGCCTGCATTCTCCTCAAGGATTTTGATGGATTCCTTTCTAACATTGAGGTCCTTCATCCATTTGGAGTCTATTTTCATGTGTGGTGTAAGGAAGTGGTCCAATTTCATTTTTCTGCATGTGGCTGTCCAATTTTCGCAGCACCATTTATTGAAGAGGCTGTCTTTTTTCCATTAGACATTCTTTCCTGCTTTGTCGAAGATTAGTTGACCATAGAGTTGAGGGTCGATTTCTGGGCTCTCTATTCTGTTCCACTGATCTATGTGTCTGTTTTTGTGCCAGTACCATGCTGTCTTGATGATGACAGCTTTGTAATAGAGCTTGAAGTCCGGAATGGTGATGCCACCAACTTTGGCTTTGTTCTTCAATATTCCTTTGGCTATTCGAGGTCTTTTCTGGTTCCATATAAATTTTAGGATTATTTGTTCCATTTCTTTGAAAAAATGGATGGTATTTTGATAGGGATTGCATTAAATGTGTAGATTGCTTTAGGTAGCATAGACCTTTTCACAATATTTATTCTTCCAATCCAGGAGCATGGAACATATTTCCATTTTTTTGTGTCTTCCTCAAATTCTTTCATGATTACTTTATAATTTTCTGTGTATAGATTCTTAGTCTCTTTGGTTAGTTTTATTCCTAGGTATCTTATAGTTTTGGGTACAATTATAAATGGGATTGACTCCTTAATTTCTCTTTATTCTGTCTTGTTGTTGGTGTACAGAAATGCAACTGATTTCTGTGCATTGATTTTATATCCTGACACTTTACTGAATTCCTGTACACGTTCTAGCAGTTTTGGAGTGGAGTCTTTTGGGTTTTCCACATATAGTATCATATCATCTGCGAAGAGTGATAGTTTGACTTCTTCTTTACCAATTTGGATGCCTTGAATTTCTTTTTGTTGTCTGATTGCTGAGGCTAGGACTTCTAGTACTATGTTGAATAGCAGTGGTGATAATGGACATCCCTGCCATGTTCCTGACCTTAACGGAAAAGCTTTCAGTTTTTCTCCATTCAGAATGATATTTGCGGTGGGTTTTTCATAGATGGCTTTGATAATATTGAGGTATGTGCCCTCTATCCCCACACTTTGAAGAGTTTTGATCAGGAAGGGATGCTGTACTTTGTCAAATGCTTTTTCAGCATCTATTGAGAGTATCATATGGTTCTTGTTCTTTCTTTTATTAATGTGTTCTATCATATTGATTGATTTGCAGATGGTGAACCAACCCTGCAGCCCTGGAATAAATCCCACTTGATCGTGGTGAATAATCCTTTTAATGTACTGTTGAATCCTATTGGCTAGTATTTTGGCGAGAATTTTTGCATCTGTGTTCATCAAGGGTATTGGTCTGTAGTTCTCTTTTTTGGTGGGATCCTTGTCTGGTTTTGGGATCAAGGTGATGCTGGCCTCATAAAATGAGTTTGGAAGTTTTCCTTCCGTTTCTATTTTTTGGAACAGTTTCAAGAGAATAGGAATTAGTTCTTCTTTAAATGTTTGGTAGAATTCCCCTGGGAAGCCGTCTGGCCCTGGGCTTTTGTTTGTTTGGAGATTTTTGATGATTGTTTCAATCTCCTTACTGGTTATGGGCCTGTTCAGGTTTTCTATTTCTTCCTGGTTCAGTTGTGGTAGTTTCTATGTCTCTAGGAATGCATCCATTTCTTCCAGATTGTCCAATTTGTTGGCGTAGTGTTGCTCATAGTATGTTCTTATAATTGTCTGTATTTCTTTGGTGTTAGTTGTGATCTCTCCTCTTTCATTCATGATTTTATTGATTTGCCTCCTTTCTCTTTTCTTTTTGATGAGTCTGGCCAGGGGTTTATCAATCTTATTGATTCTTTCAAAGAACCAGCTCCTAGTTTCATTGATTTTTTCTATTGTGTTTTTTTGGTTTCTATTTCATTGATTTCTGCTCTGATCTTTATGATTTCTCTTCTCCTGCTGGGTTTAGGGTTTCTTTCTTGTTCTTTCTCCAGCTCCTTTACACGTAGGGTTAGGTTGTGTACTTGAGACCTTTCTTGTTTCTTGAGAAAGGCTTGTACCTCTATATATTTTCCTCTCAGGACTGCCTTTGCTGTGTCCCACAGATTTTGAACTGTTGTGTTTTCATTATCATTTGTTTCCATGAATTTTTTCAATTCTTCTTTAATTTCCTGGTTAACCCATTCATTCTTTAGAAGGATGCTGTTTAGTCTCCATGTATTTGGGTTCTTTCCAGCTTTCCTCCTGTGATTGAGTTCTAGCATCAGAGCATTGTGGTCTGAAAATATGCAGGGAATAATCCTAATCTTTTGATACCGGTTGAGACCTGATTTGTGACCCAGGATGTGATCTATTCTGGAGAAGGTTCCATGTGCACTAGAGAAGAATGTGTATTCTGTTGCTTTGGGATGAAATGTTCTGAATAGATCTGTGATGTCCATCTGGTCCAGTGTGTCATTTAAGGCCTTTATTTCCTTGTTGATCTTTGGCTTGGATGATCTGTCCATTTCAGTGAGGGGAGTGTTCAAGTCCCCTACTATTATTGTATTATTATTGATGTGTTTCTTTGATTTTTGTTATTAATTGGTTGATATAGTTGGCTGCTCCCACGTTAGGGGCATAGATATTTAAAATTGTTAGATCTTCTTGTTGGACAGACCCTTTGAGTAGGATATAGTGTCCTTCCTCATCTCTTATTATAGTCTTTGGCTTAAAATCTAATTGATCTGATATAAGGGTTGCCACCCCAGCTTTCTTCTGATGACCATTAGCATGGTAAATTGTTTTCCACCCCCTCATTTTAAATCTGGAGGTGTCTTCGCGTCTAAAATGGGTTTCTTGTAGGCAACATACTGATGGGTTTTGTTTTTTTATCCATTCTGATACCCTGTGTCTTTTGATTGGGGCATTTAGCCCATTAACATTCAGGGTAACTATTGAGAGATATGAATTTAGCGACATTATTAGCCTGTAAGGTGACTGTTACTGTATATTGTCTCTGTACCTTTCTGATCTACTACTTTTAGGCTCTCTCTTGGCTTAGAGGACCCCTTTCAATATTTCCTGGAGAGCTGGTTTGGTGTTTGCAAATTCTTTCAGTTTTTGTTTGTCCTGGAAGCTTTTGATCTCTCCTTCTATTTTCAATGATAGCCTAGCTGGATAGAGTATTCTTGGCTGCATGTTTTTCTCGTTGAGTGCTCTGAATATATCATGCCAGCTCTTTCTGGCCTGCCAGGTCTCTGTGGATAAGTCTGCCGCCAATCTAATATTTTTACCATTGTATGTTACAGACTTCTTTTCTCAGGCTGCTTTCAGGATTTTCTCTTTGTCACTAAGACTTGTAAATTTTACTATTAGGTGACGGGGTGTGGACCTATTCTTGTTGACTTTGAGGGGGGTTCTCTGCATCTCCTGGATTTTATTGCTTGTTCCCTTTGCCATTTTAGGGAAATTCTCTCCAATGATTCTCTCCAGTAGACCTTCTGCTCCCCTCTCTGTTTCTTCTTCTTCTGGAATCCCAATTATTCTAATGTTGTTTCGTCTTATGGTGTCACTTATCTCTCGAATTCTCCCCTCATGGTCCAGTAGCTGTTTGTCCCTCTTTTGCTCGGCTTCCTTATTCTCTGTCATTTGGTCTTCTATATCATTAATTCTTTCTTCTGCCTCATTTATCCTAGCAGTGAGAGCCTCCATTTTTGATTGTACCTCATTAATAGCTTTCTTGATTTCAACTTGGTTAGATTTTTGCTCTTTAATTTCTCCAGAAAGGGCTTTAATATCTCCAGAGAGTGTTTCTCTAATATCTTCCATGCCTTTTTCGAGCCCGGCTAGAATGTTCAGAATCGTCATTCTGAACTCTTGATCTGACATATTACCCATGTCTATGTTGATTATGTCCCTAGCCTTCGGTACTGTCTCTTGTTCTTTTGTTTGTGTTGATTTTTTCCGCCTTGTCATTTTGTCCAGATAAGAGAATATGAAGGAGCAAATAAACTACTAAAAGGGTGGCAAAGACCCCGGAAAAATGCACTGTAACCAAATCAGAAGAGACCCCAAATTGTGGGGGGGAGAAAGGGGATAAGAACAGCTTCTGAAAAAAAAAAGAAAAAAAAGAAAGAAAGAAAAAAATTTAAAAAATAAAACAAATAAAAAATATAAAAAAGAAAGAAAAAATATATATATTTAGATGAACTAGTCAAAAAATGTTAAAAAAGAAAAGGGTAAAAGTTTAAAAAAAATTTAGCCGAAGAAGAAAAAAGAAAAAAGAAAAAAAAATTGAAAAAAGAAAAAAAAATTGAAGTAGCCGCAAGACTAAAGAATCATGGGGAGAAAGCCATGAGTTCCGTGCTTTGCTTTCTCCTCCTCTGGAATTGCTCTGCTGTCTTAGGAATTGAATCTGTTTTCTCCTTGATAGATGAACTTTGTCCTGGCTGGATATTTTGTTGATCTTCTGGGGGAGGGGCCTGTTGTAGTGACTCTCAAGTGTCTTTGCCCGAGGCGGGATTGCACAGCCCTTACTGGCGGCCGGACTAAGTAATCGGCTCGGGTTCACTTTTGGGAGCTTCTGTTCCCTGAACGCTTTCCGAAGAGTTCCGGAGGATGGGAATGAAAATGGCGGCCTCCCAGTCTCCGGCCCGGAGGAGCCGAGAGCCTGGGACCCCACTCCTCAGTGCGCCCCCAGAGGACAGCACCCAATCACTCCCTTATCCCCAGCCTCTAGCCGCGCTCCGAGCTCACCCAGCCCACGACCAGTTCAAGGTAACCCCGAGCTGAGAGTTTAGTCCTCAGCTCTGTCTCTCCAGCCAGCTTCTCCGTTCTAATACCTGCGAGCTCTCCGACACTACAACACCCCCGATCCTTCTGTGACCCTGCGGGGCCTGGGGCCATGGTGGCCCCACGTGGGCTTCACCCCGGTTTAGCCCCTGGAGCAATGTCCCTCAGTGGAACAGACTTTTAAAAGTCCTGATTTTGTGCTCCATTCCTCCGCCGCTTGCCGGGAGCCGGCCCCTCCCCCCGCGGTCTATCTTCCCGTAGTTTTAGATTCACTTCTCCGCCAGTCCTACCTTTCAGAAAGTGGTTGATTTTCTGTTTCTAGAGTTTCTGTTCTTCTTCTCTTCGCTCTCCCGTTGGATTTGTAGGTGTTTGCAATGTTTAGATAAGCTATCGAGCTGATCTCCTGCTACCTGATGTAGTCTCAGGCTGCTACTTCTCCGCCATCTTGACTCCTCCCCTCCTTTCTCTTTTTTTCTGCCTGGAAAACCAGGTGCTTTTGATTGTTTGTTTTCTTTATTTGTATGTATGTTTGTTTGTTTGATTTTTTGTTTGTTTGTTGTTACTGTTGCCTTTTATTTTGTTTTATTTCCTTTATTTAGTTAAAAACCCACAACTTATATTTTTCTTAACATCAGGTCTTCATTACTTAAGAAAATTAAACATTCTCAGAGCCCCTCAGGGGTCAGTTGTAGAGCATTCAATCTTGAACTTAGGGTTTTAAATTCAAGCTCCACATTGGCTATGGAGCCTAAATTAATTAATTAAATAATTAATTAATTAAATTCCATCATTGAAGGAGCTATGTATTGCAGAAAATAAACAATTTACTGTAGAATCCCTTATTGTCACCTTGGTTAAACATAAATATTAGATTTATAACGATCTAACATATTTTAGGCATCTTATTTAAACTTTCTAGGATATTTTGAAAATATTTTATTTATATATTTCACAGAGACAAATAGGGAGAGAGAGAGAGGAGAAGCAGGTGGAGCAACAGGCAGAGAGAGGAAAAAGAAGGTTCCCTTCTGAGTAGGGAGTCTGATGTAGGCTCAGTAGAGGGCTAGATTCTAGGACATCCAGACCCCAGGACCCCAGTACCATGACCAGAGCTGAAAGCAAATGATTAACAAACTGAACCACTCAGGTGCCCCAAACTTTCTGATATTTTTAAACAAACTCTAAAAGATTTAAATGGTAGATGAAGTTCTTTTTACTCATCATGCTTAGTTGGCATGTGAAGATCCTTGAGCAGCATTCTCATAACAATAATGCTAAGCCTTAAGTTGTATTGTACAGGTAAATGCTGTAACTATTCTAGAAAATATATGAAATTCATGAAATTACAATATGTCCTGGTAAAGAAGTCTTTAATTGATTATAGAAATGTTTGTTGTGTCACAGAAATAATCATATTTCCTCTTCAACTTAATTATAATAAATTATCATATTAGATCTTTAACCAAATCTATTTCTGAATTATTTTTTATTTACTGTTATTGTACTGATGTTTTTTCAAAATTGGTTCTGCCTTCAAGGCAATTCATGGAAAGGGTTTTTGACAAATACAGGTGTTTGATATATTTGAAATCATAAAAAAGATCTGGGTAAGAATTTCCAGAACTAATAGAAAAGCTACATTTAAAATAAATCCAAAAATATAGAAATAAATTAATGAAGGAAAATGAGAAAATATCCCATTGTGAAGAAATTGAAGCATTTATCTTTTCTCGCTAACTGAACACCGTAGAATTCAGAAACTCTCAGTGATTATTCTTTCTTCCTAGGCAATTATAATCATTTGCATATGTTCCATGAGAATGTGTTCTCCTAGCAGCAAGACACCACTGGAATCTGGTTATATTGCAAAGGCTTCAGCTGGAATGTCACGTGTGAATGAGGTCTGCATAGTCTTCAAAATGATAAGACAGCTTTAAGGAATTAAGGTTGAGGTTTTGAAGCCAATAAAATCCCTTGTAAATTTGGCCTGATATCTTGTTATGGAGTTCCTAGTTGTCTAACCAGGTGTGTAAAGAATGGCACTTCCTGGAAGATGCAGGAAGTACTGAAGACCTCTAGAGGAATACAACTTCTATAGGTATTGCCAGCAAGTCTAATGTAAAATATTTGGCTTGGATCTGGCCCCCCAAAATTTCAATCTAGAGATTCCTTATGAAAAATTCCAAACAAAGCAGATTTTAAAGAATCCATATAAACAATCAGTGTTCTTGCTGAGCTTACATAAATAATTAGGCTAACTTTGTTAAAAACTGGATTTGCTTTACAAACAAATTAGTCCTGATTTGGCTATCTCCAGAAATGATGGTAAATTTAGAGAGGAAAAAAAGGTGTTTCATTAAAGTATCTGTTTAGATGTTAGATTCTAGTTTTGATTATCTTTCAATGTTTGTTTTTTGTCTGAGCTAGAACCAGGCTAAATTCAGAGAGATTGCCATAATAGCTCACATAGAGACCATGTTCTTGTTTGTTACCCCATGGAGATAATAAAAGGTACCCAATAGGCATATGAATATTTAAACATGTGGGCAATGGGATGGATTTCACAGTTGTGTAAATCACCTGTCTCCTAGGGGCGCCTGGGTGGCTCAGTGGGTTAAAGCCTCTGCCTTTCGCTCAGGTCATGATCCCAGGGTCCTGGGATCGAGCCCCGCATCGGGCTCTCTGCTTGGCAGGGAGCCTGCTTCCTCCTCTCTGTCTCTGCCTGCCTCTCTCCCTACTTGTGATTTCTATCTGTCAAATAAATAAATAAAATCTTTAAAAAAAAAATCACCTGTCTCCTTGATTGATTCTACATGCCTGGGTAACAAAATTGTGCCTTAAAAGTCAGAGTGTACCCCATTCAATGAGGTTAAATATGGACTTGTAGAAATAATGACCTTTCATATAATAGCACTGGAAAATGTACTTGGGAATGCTCTTATCTTCTGGAACAATTCATCTCCTACTTTTCAGTGAGTCTTCATAATTAAGATACAGTTACATATGGACATCAGGTTTCATGATAGTTTTATCTCTTAGCCATATTTGTCCTGGAAGACATCATTTATTGACATAAATTACAAGTAGATACTTTAGCCAAGTACAAGTGGCCACCTTAAATCAGGCCCAATATGAAAACACCCCAATACTAGTGCATACAGGGATATTTCTATCACTAAAAAAGAATGTTTCTTACTGTCTTATGCTAAATGTTACATGGACTCTCCAGGCCATGGGAGGCCTTTCTCTTATCCTCAAATTATCACAATTTTAACTGAATATGCCAACCAACAAATTGGCTCTGATGACAAATTTCCCAACTACATATTCCTTCTTATGAATAAACTCAGGAAGGATTATGTCAAGTATGGAGTGGATATATGTGACTTACTCCAACAATAAGAAATTTAAGCCAAGGGCCCTTTTATGCAGTGAACAGCAAAAACATATACTTGATTCATGACCCAATAGCACTTGCCAAATGGGATGACTCACCGCAGAAACCTGTGACCATACCATTAATTTACAGGGAACGGATTGGCTTGCTACTTACTGGACAAGACCATCACACATCAAATGGCTAGCATCCAATGGGACATAGTGATTATGTGGGGCAAATTTTTGACCCTGGCTTTCACTAGGCTGGGCTGAAAGAGGTACTATAGGTTATGCTTGGATGAAAGGTTGTAGCACTAAGACTATCACAAGTCCAGCTATTCTTCCATATCTAAAACAATGTTGGGCAACATTCATGTTTCTTTTTTTTAATATTTTATTTATTTGACAGAGAGAAATCACAACTAGGCAGAGAGGCAGGCCGAGAGACATGAGGAAGCAGGCTCCCTGCAGAGCAGAGAGCCCAATGTGGGGCTCGATCCCAGGTCCCTGAGATCATGACCTGAGCTGAAGGCAGAGGCTTTAACACAATGAGCCACCCACGTGCCCCAATATTCATGTTTCATTAGTATGACCATATGACACCTATTTTTCTTCCATCAGTAGGTTTAGAAGATGCCATACAGCACATGGAGACCCTTAGTAAAGGATTCAAGTGTTACACGACTCTCAAAGCAGCAAAATATTTTTAAATACTAATGTAACTCAAATGCATAAACCAATTCTACAATTGGTAGAATGGCACTAGATGTCTTTAAAAAAAAAGCACAAGGAGTATGTGCCATTAATAAAGCAGAATGTTGCATCTATGCTCCATTTTAAAAATAAAATATATCAGATTTATTTACTGATATAAATACCCAAATAACTGTTGTTAATATCCTACATTGTCATTTAATGATTGATTAAGTTCCTGGTCGGGAGGTGGATTATGGTCCACACTAAAAAGTCTCCAATTACACATTTTTTAAAAGATTTATTGTTTATTTTAAATAGAGAAAATGTGTCCATGAATGGGAGAAGGGATAGAGGGAGAGGGAGAGAGTTAATCCTCAAGCAGACTCCCTGCTGAGCAACAAGCCTGACACAGGTTTGGGTCTCTGGACCCTGCAATCATCATTTCAGCTAAAGTCAAGTCAGCTTCTTAATCAAATGAGCCACCCAAGGGCCCCTGCTTTCTGTGATTGTTCTTATTTTTATTTTAATATTAATTCTAGAGGGGCACCTGGGTGGCTCAGTATGTTAAAGCCTCTGCCTTCAGCTCAGGTCATGGTCCTGGGGTCAAGTCCTGCATTGGGCTCCTTGCTCAGTGGGGAGCCTGCTTCTCTCTCTGCCTCTGCCTGCCTTTCTGCCTTCTTGTGCTCTCTCTCTCTCTGACAAATAAATAAATAAATAAAATTTAATATTAATTCTAATATGTTGTCTCACTTTGTTGTCTCCTATTGTTGAGATACACGTAAGTAGTTCCTGACCCTTTCACCAATTTGACAGATTGTCGTTACTACTTGAAACGAATTCACCTTGATATCCACTCTGGACTCTACAACAATGGCCTTCTGTAATAGTTACTTGTACTGAGAGATTGTGACCAGTTTCAGTCAATAAGGAGGGACATTTCTATAATCCCTGTTTGGCTGAGCAAGTCACAGAAGATGAGCCCTTTACCCTTCAACAACCTTAAAGATTTCAGGACTAAAAATTGTTCTGAAAGGAACTGATGAGGGAATTAGAAAAATGTTCACTTTTAGAACAGAAATCTCTCCTATAGCTTTCGTATTATTATTTTTTAAATTTTGTTTATTTTTTTAAGAGAGACGATAAGAGCAAGGGAGGATCAGAGGAAGAAGAATGTTTACCAAGCAAGGAGCCTGACTTAAGGCTTGATCCTAGGACTCTACAATAACTACCTGAGCTGAAGGCAGATACTTAACCAAACAAGCACCCAGGCATCCTAAGCTTGCGTGATTTTAAAAAGGATGAAATACATATTGTGCAGGGGCGCCTGGGTGGCTGAGTGGGTTAAAGCCTCTGCTTTTGGCTCGGGTCATGGTCCCAAGGTCCTGAGATCGAGCCCCGCATAGGGCTCTCTGCTGAGCAAGGAGGCTGCTTCCCTCTCTCTCTCTGTCTGCGTCTCTGCCTACTTGTGTTCTTTGTCTGTCAAATAAATAAAATATTTTAAAAAATACATATTGTGCAAGTTCTTAAGGGATCTCAAGATTGCCTGCACTTTCACAATAATTAATATTGCACTGAATTATATAATCACCAGAGAAATCTTGCAAAAGTAGTTTCATAAGTACAAATTTCAAGAAAATACTTCTGGTCTAATACACCCTGCACATCCCCTCCCCTTTGAGCACTAAGCATATAGCAATCAGCTTCATACAGCAAAAGTCACCCTCTTTCTCCTCATGGATCCTGTCCTCACGCTCCTTATATAAACTTATAGGTTTTACCATTAATGTCTCAAGAATTCTATTGTTTTAAAGATTTGCTTATTTATTTAGGGAGAGAGGGAGAGAGAGCATGTTGGGCAGGGGCAGATGGAGAGAATGTTCAAGTAGATTCCCCACTGAACACAAAGCCTTACACAGGGCTTTATCTCACAAGCCATAACTCTTGCTGAAACCAAGAGCTGGAAGCTCCCCCAACTGAGTCACCTATGTGTCTCAAGAAAGAATCAGGGATTCTTTCTTGACTGTTGTACTCAATAATCTTGAAACATTCATAAGAGTGCTTATCAAGTCCACTAAGAAAAACTGCATGCCATTTCACCTTTATTTTCAAATAAAGAAATTTCATAGTTGGCAACATTAATAAGTTATAGACAGCATTGTAATAAGTTCTAAAAATATTGTATTGTGCACTTAAAAATTAAGGTGTGACTCACACTGTGTACAACACATGTGTACAACACACACATTTAAAAAGAAAAAAATGAAAGTAAAAATCAGTAAAATATTAAACTTTCCTATTAGGAAGTATCTTGCTGGAAAGATCTGTATTCTAGAAACCATAGAAAACTTATGAAAAAAAATTGAGGAAGACACAGAAAAGGGGGGAAAAACATTCAATGCATGTGGATTGGATGAACAAATATTCATCCAATATTTTAAAATGTCTATGCTACCCAAAACAATCAAAACATCTAATGCGATCTTTATCAAAATAACATCAGAATTTTTCATAGGGCTGGAACAAACAGCCCCCAAATTTCTATGGAACCAGAAAAGACCTTGGAAAGCCAAAGAAATGTTGAGAAAGGAGACCGAAGCTCGAGACATCACAATTACAGACTCCAAGCTGTATTACAAAGTTATAGTCATCAAGACAGAATAGTCCTGCTACAAAAGCAGGCATATAAATCAACAGAACAGAATAGAGAACACAAAAATGGACTCTCAACATTATGGCCAACTAGTCTTTGACAAAGCAGGAAAGAATACAAATAAGAAAAAGGAAATAGGGACTCCTGGGTGGCTCAGTTGGATAAACAGCTGTCTTTGGCTCAGGTCATGATCCTAGGGTCCTGGAATGGAGTCCTGCATTAGGCTCCCTGTTCAGTAACAAGCCTGCTTCTCCCTCTCTCTCTGCCTAATTGTGCTCTCTATCTCACTGTCAAAAAACAAAACAAAACAAAAGAAAAACAAAAACAAACAAACAAAAACTTAAAAAATAAAAGATAAACAAAATAAAGACAGTCTCTTCAACAAATATTGTTGAGAAAATTTGACAGCAATTTACAGAAGGAAACTGGATAACTTTCCTATACCATACACACATATAAACTCAAAAATTTATGAAACACCTAAATGTGATCAGGAATCCATATAATCCTAGGGGAAGAACAGAGGCAGCACCCTCTTCAACCTCAGCTGAAGCAACTTCGCTAGACATGTCTCCAAAGGCAAGAGAAGAAAATTTAAAAATGAAATTTTTGGGTCTTCATCACGATAAAAAGCTTTTGCATAGTAAAAGAAACAGTCAACAAACTAAAAGGTAACCTATAGAATGGGAGAAGATACCTGAAATTATATATCAGATAAAAGGTTAGTATCCAAAATCTATAAATAACACTCAAACTACACACACACACACACACACACACACACACACACACACACACAAACTCCAGTCAAGAAATGGAAATACCTGAACAGACATTGATCCAAGAAGAAGACATTCAAATGGTAAACAGACATGGAAAAATGCTCATATCAGAGAAAAAGAAATTCAAAGCAAAATAAGATACTGCCTCCCACCAGTCAGAATGGCTAAAATTAAGAAAACAGGAAAAAACAGATAAGGTGAGGATGTGGAGAAAGGGAAACTTTCTATCCCTATTGGTAGGAAGACAAACTGGTACAGCTACTCTGGAAAAGAGCAAGGAAGAGTATGGAAGCTCTTCAAAAAGTTAAAAATAGGGGCGCCTGGGTGGCTCAGTGGGTTAAAGCCTCTGTCTTCAGCTCAGGTCATGATCCCAGGGTCCTAGGATTGAGCCCCACCTCGGGCTCTCTGTACAGCAGCAAGCCTGCGTTCTTTCCTCTCTCTCTGTCTGCCTCTCTGCCTACGTGTGATCTCTGTCTGTCAAATAAAAAAAGTTAAAAATATAGTCTCCCTACCCCCAGCAATTGCACTATTGGGTATTGGTACACAAGGTAAAAACACAGTGATCTGAAGGGACACTGGCTCCCCAATGTTTATAACAGCAATGTCCACAATAGCCAAACTATGGGAAGAGCCCAGATGTCCATCGACAGATGAATGGGATAAATATATCTACATATCTATCTATATCTATATCTATAGCTATTGCTATAGAAATATACATAGATGTGTGTGTGTGATGGAATATTACTCAGGCATCAAAAAAATGGAATCTTGCCATTTGCCACAATGTGGGTGAAGCTAGAGTGTATTAGGGTGCATTATACTAAGCAAATAAGTCCAAAAGCAAAAGACAAATACCATATGATTCCTCTCATATGTGGAATTTAAGAAACAACACAGATGAACATAGGGGAAATAAAGGAAAAATAAAATAAGATAAAAGCAGAGATGGAGGCAAACCATAACAGATTCTTAAGTGTGGAGAACATATTAAGGTTTTTAGATGGGAGGTGAGTGGGGAATGGGGAACTGGGTGATGGATATTAAGGAGGTACTTGATGTAATTAGCCCTAGGTGTTATATGTAACTGATGAATCATTAAATTCTACCCTTGAAACTAATAATACAGTATATGTTAACTAAATTGAATTTAAATAAAGAATTAAGAAAATGATAAAAAATTGCAACAGCACCATAGGAAGAAACATATTAAGAGCATAGATATGATTTATTAAGATAACAAATTTTTAAGATGAGTTTTATGAAAAGTTTAAGTAAGTTTTTAATAAGATATTAAGATAATAAGTTTTATCTATAATAAATAAAACTTATTAAGGGCATATTGATTAATTAATCATTAATTATGGTGGTGATTATTACATAGGTGTTTCAATTGTTTGCAAAATTTTACACTTCACTTTTTCCTCCTACTCCAGCATGTCCACCAAAGTCTTGGTAGCAGTTTTCCCTGATGACCACATGCACTGTTGTGATAAGGCTGGACTTTGCCACAAGCTTCCCTTCTTGCCCTCCCCATGTGATGATCTAGAGATATTTAAATGCAGGCACAAATTTATCAGTGCCTATTATTTATGTGCCCCACCTTCACCCCAGTAAAAATATTTGCTCCTGAGCCTTCTCACTCTTCAGTCTCCCAAAATGCTTGCTGACCCATCTCTTGGCAGATCTTCTGCCTTTATCCAGGTAATCACCTGTATGGAGTATTATGGTTTCTCTAGAAAATGTAAGAAAAATAAACTTTGTTTTCCTGAGTGTCCCATGTATCCCCCCCCATTTTGGCTGCACCTGATTGATCATCTTATCAATGAAAACAAAAAAATTATTTGAGAGGACAGGAAGCAAGATGGTGGCAGAGTAGGGGACCTCATTTTATCTGTTTCCTCAAATTTGGATATCTATGAATCCATTATGAACACAAATGAATTCACCCTGAGATGTACGAAAATATATCTGGAACTCTACAAGCAGAAAAAAACAACTACTTTTTGCAAGGAATAAGGTAAGGAATTGTGAATCTTGGGGAAATATTGGAAGATAAACAGAGGGGAAGGAATCCAACATAAACAAGCTACCCTAGTGCTATAACATCAGATATAAAATCCTTAGAAATCTGCTCTACTGTGAGACATTCTTTTCTGCAAAGGGCACAGGAGATGAGTAGGACAGAATTCTAGGTGGCTTCTTGGTGTCTCAAGAGACACAGGAGGAACACGGGTGCCTGATCTGATAAAGTGCCCAAGCAGAGGAGTTAGTAAACTTAAGGTTAGTGAGCCCAGAAAGAAATCTTAGGTCCAGTAGCCATAAACCACAAGGTTGGCCAGTAGTGAGATCACTCTTTGCCTGAAGACCCTGAAAAGGACTGGAAGGTTCAGGCCATGTAACATCCTCTAGGAGAGACAAAACAGCTGCACCCATGACTGGGAAATAGCTTTCAAGGTAGTGTTGGACCCAGAAAGGACAGTGGGATGGCACCCAGCTATGACTTGGTAGCATTGGAATGGGATGCATGTGGGAGATTGCAACCACTTGCAATCACAAAAACACAAAGCAAAGTGTCACTTGTGGGGTCCAGGAGATGCCCCATGGGATAATTTCAGTGGGCGAGTCTGTAGGTTTGGTGCACACAGAAGTTAAGACAGTTGTCCTAAGGGTTTATTGAAGAAGGGGGAATGTAATTTTGTGGCTCTCGGCCAGAGATCCTAGCCCAACCATTTTTACTTAGACACGGCAAGCCACCTAGGAACAAAAGCAACACAATCAACTCACATTGAACCCATCCCCCTGACCTGGGGGTATGGTAACTCCACCAGGTAAAGATACTTGAGGTAAAGAGACCTGAGAAGCAGCATAGTAGGCCCCTCCCTAAGAAGACAGACTGGAATAAGATGCGAATGATTAGCTTATCCCCCAGGACTGTAAAACTCTATCACCAGGGAAAATAAAATACTGAGCTCCTGGTGTTTCCTCACAAATCATGTTTTCCTTCATTCGAAAATTTTAAATTTCATCTTTTTATGAATTTTCCTTTTGAAGGAGAAAAAAAGAGAAAAATAAAATTTTGTTTTATTTTCATATTTGGGATGTACTGTCTTCTAAGTCACAGACCTAAATTCATTCAGGAACAAATAGATCATCCTGCTTTGTCTATATTGTGAGATTATAGTCTCCCCTGTCTTTTCTTGTTTTGTTCATTTTGTCTTTGTTCACATTTCTGTAGTGTCTACATACCACTTTGGACTTTTTTGGAATGTGTTTTTCTACAGTCATGGTTGATATTTTGGGCTCTGTTCCTTCACCTATGCATCCTTCCTTAGGAAGAATGACTTGAAGGAGGAAATGATAACAAAGGAAGGAACTAGAAGTGATGTTCTCTGCCATAGAGATAATCAATATGGATATAAGAAAGATGTCACAGAGAGGATTCAGGCTACCAATTATAAAGTTAGGTAGGCTTGAAAAAAAAGCATACATGACAATACAGAATCTCTAAGGCTGGAAATGAGATCAAATCAGGTTGAATTTTAAAATGCTATTAATGAGTTGTCATTTAAATTGGTTGCTCTAACAGCTAGTGTCAGTGATGCAGAAGAAAGAATAAATGATCTAGAGGACAGACTGATGGAACGGAAGGAAGTTGAGAAAAGCAACTAATAGCCTATGAAGAAAGGCTTTGAAAACTTAATGGTTGATTGAAAAGAACCAATGTCAAAATCATTGACATCCAAGAGGGGAGTGGAAAGAGAGAGACGGCTAGAAAGTATATTCAAGCAAACCATGGCTGAGAACTTCCCTAATTTGGGAAAGGAAGCAAGCATTCATTACTAAGAGGCAGAAAGAACCCCTCCCAAAATCAATAAAAACAACTCAACACTCTGACATAATAGTGAAGCTTGCAAATCTTAGAGCAAAAAAATCTATCCTGAGAGTGGCTAGGGAGAGAGAATTCTTTATGCATGGAGAAATATCACAGTAACATCAGACCTAACCACAGAAATCTGGCAAGTAAAGAAGGGCTGGAATGATATATTCATGGCACTAAATGAGAAAAACGTGCAGTCAAGAATACTTTATACAGGAAGGCTGACATTCATAAGGGAAGGAGAAATAAAAGTCTTCCAGGACACATAGAAACTGAAAGAATATGTGACCATTGGGGTGCCTGGGTGGCTCAGTTGGTTAAGTATCTGCCTTTGGCTCAGATCATGATAGCGGGGCCCTGGGATCAAGCCCCATATCAGGCTACCGGCTCTGAGGTAAGTCTGCTTCTCTCTCACCCAACCCCCCTGCTTGTGTTTCCTTCCTCCCTGTCTCTATCTCTCTGTAAAATAAATAAACAAACAAACAAACAAACAAATAAATAAATAAATAAATAAATTTTAAAAATGTGACCACCAAGGCAGCCCTGTGAGAAACATTAAGGGGGATACTGTAAGTTAAGAGAGAGACAAGAGTCATATAGATGAGAAAGTAGCAGGAACTACAGAAACAGGGCCTTTGCAAGCAATCAATGTCACTAAATTCATATCTTTCAGTAGTTACTCTGAATCTAAATGGGCTGAATTTTCCCATCAAAAGACACAGGGTATCAGATTGGATAAAGAAAAGCAGAGCCCACGCTGCTCAGCAGGGAGCCTGCTTCCTCCTCCCTCTCTGCCTGCTTGTGATCTCTCTCTCTGTCAAAGAAATAAATAAAATCTTTAAAAAAAAGAAAAAGAAAAGCAGAGCCCATCTATATGTTTTCTATAAGAGACTAATATTGAACCAAAGACATCTCCATGTTGAAAGGGAGGGGGATGAGAAT
Source organism: Meles meles (assembly GCF_922984935.1). Classification (NCBI taxonomy): domain Eukaryota; kingdom Metazoa; phylum Chordata; class Mammalia; order Carnivora; family Mustelidae; genus Meles; species Meles meles. The sequence continues at coordinate 7,617,382 of NC_060081.1, forward strand.
ATTTTACCACACTAATGCACCTCAAAAGAAAGTTGGAGTAGCAATCCTTACTTCAGACAATTTAAACCAAAGACTGTAATAAGATATATAGAGGTACACTATCTAATACTTAAAGGTTCTATCCAGGGGCGCCTGGGTGGCTCAGTGGGTTAAGCCTCTGCCTTTGGCTCAGGTCATGATCCCAGGGTCCTGGGATCAAGCCCTGCATCAGGCTCTCTGCTCCGCAGGGAGCCTGCTTCCTCCTCTCCCCCTGCCTGCCTCTCTGCCTACTTGTGATTTCTCTCTGTCAAATAAATAAAATATTAAAAAAAAAGGTTCTATCCAACAAGATGATCTAACAATTTTGAATATCTATGCCCCCAACATGGGATCAGCCAATCATATAAACCAATTAATAACCAAAACAGGGATGCCTGGCTGGTTCAGTTGGTTAAGTGACTGCCCTTGGCTCAGGCCATGATCCTGGAATCCTGAGATCGAGTCCTGCATCAGGCGCCCTGCTAGGCACGGTGTCTGCTTCTCCCTCTGACCCTCCCCTTTCTCCTGTTCTCCCTCTCTTTCATTCTCTCTCTTTCTCTAATAAATACATAAAATCTTTAAAAATATCCAAAACAAAGAAACATATTGATAATAATACATTGATAGTATTGATAGTAGGAGACATGAACACTCCACTCACAGCAATGGATAGATCATCTTAGCAGTAGACCAACAAAGAAACAAGAAATTTGAATGACATATTGGATAACATGGACTTCATAGATATATACACAGAACATTCCATCCTAAAACAAAATTATACTCATTCTTTTTAGTGCACATGGATCTTTCTCCAGAACAGATCACATAATGGGGCACAAATCAGTTCTCAGCTGAAATCGAAGAGCTGAAGTTATCCCCTGAATATTTTCAGCCCAAAATACTTTGAACCTGAAAGTCAATCACAAGAAGCATTTAGAACGAACTCAAACACTGGGAGGCTAAGTAGCATCCTGCAAAATAATTCTAATAATATATGCTAATAACCTGCTAATAATAATTTCCTCAACCAGGAAATTAAAGAAGAACTTTAACAATTCATTGAAACCAATGAAAATGTAGACCTTTTTTTTTTTTTTCCCAAAACCTATGGGTTACTGCAAAAGTGATCCTAAAACAGAAGTACATAGCCATCCAAGATTTTCTCATAAAATTAAAATAATACCAAATGAAAAAACTAACCTTACATCTAAAAGACCCAGAGACAGCACAGTGAATAAAGCCTAAACCAAACAGAAGAGAGATAATAATGATCAGAGCAGAAATCAGTGAACTAGAGATCAGAAAAACAGTGAAGTAGATCAATGAACTAGAAGCTAGTTCATTGAAAGAATTAATGAGATGAATAAACCTCTGCCGACATATCCAAAAGAAAAGAGAAAGGACCCAAATTAAATAAAATCATGATAGAAAAAGGAGATAATGACCAACACCAAGGAAACATATAAAAAATATTAGACAATATTATCAGCAACTCTATGCCAAAAATTTAGGTAATCTGGAAGAAATGGACGCATTTCTGGACATTTATAAACTACCAACATGAAAACAGGAAGAAATAGACAATGCGATCAGACAAATAACCAGTATGGAAATTGAAGCAGTAATCAAGAATCTCCCAATAAAAACAAAAGACCAGGGTCAGATGGCTTCTCACAGTAATTCTACTAAACATTTAAGAAAGAAGTGATAGCTGTTTCACAAAATAGACCTCTTTCTCAAAATAGAAATGGAAGGAACACTTCCAAACTCATTCTATGAGGCCAGGATTATCCTGATGCCAAAACCAAAGACCCCATCAAAAAGAATTACAGACCACTATCCCTGAAGAACATGGATGCCAAAATACTCAACAAGATCCTAGCCAGTAGGGTCCAACAGTACATTAAAAAGGATTATTCACCACAGCCACATGGCATTTATTGTTGGGATGCCAGGGTGGTTCAACATTCACAAATTGATCACTGTGATAGAGCATATTAATAGAAGAAAAGAACCATTTGATCCTATCAACTGATGCAGAAAAAGCATTCAACAAAATACAGCATGCTTCTTGATTAAAACTCTCCATAGTGTAGGGATAAATAGAACATATCTCAAATTCTTAAAAGCCGTCTATGTAAAGCCCAGAGTGAATATCATTCTCAATTGGGGAAAATTTAGAGTTTTTCTTGTAAGGTCCGGGACACAACAGGGATGCCCACTCTCACCAATATTGTTCAAAATATTACTAGAAGTCCTAGATTCAGCAATCAGACAACAAAAAGAAACAAAAGATATTCAAATTAACAAAGAAGAAGTTAGATTCTCCCTTTTCACGGATGACATGATACTCTATGTAGAGAACCCAAAAAACTCCATCCCTATTACAAGAGTTCATACAGTAAATCAGTAATGTGGCAGTCCAAAAAATCAATGCAGAGAAATCACTTTCATTTCTATAGATTAACAACATGACTGAAGAAAGAGGAATTAAGACATCAATTCCATTTATAATTGCACCAAAAAGCAAAAGATACCTAGGAATAAACCTAGCCAAAGTAGTAAATTCTAGAAACTATAGAACACTTATGGAACAAATTGAGGAAGACACAAGAGATGGGAAAATATTCTGTACTTATGGATTGGAATAATAAACACTGCTAAAATATCTATGCTGCACAGAGCAACTTACAATTTCATTGCAATTCCTATCAAAATATCATAGACAATTTTCACAGAACTGGAACAAATGATCCTAAAATTTGAAAGGAACGAGAAAAGATCCTGAATCACCAGGGGACTGTTGAGAAAAAAACAGACAGACAAACAAACAAAAAACACAAAGCTGGGAGCATCACCTTACCTTATTTCAATTTATATTACAAAGCTGTGATCATCAAGACAGTATAGTACTGGCAAAAACACAGACACAAAGATCAAAGGAACAGAATAGGGAGCCCAGAAATGGACGGTCAACTAATATTTGACAAAGCAGAGAAGAACACCCAATGGAAAAAATAAAGCCTCTTCAATAAATGGTGTTTGGAAAATTATACAGCCATATGTAGGAGAATGAACCTGGAACATTCTCTTACACAATACACAAAGATTATATTGAAATGTACAAAAAAGCTAATGTGAGAAAGAATCCATCAAAATCCTAAAGGGGAACATAGGCAGTAATCTCTTACACCCTGACCACAGCAAATTCTTGTAAGACACATTTCTAAGGTGAGGGAAACAAAAGAAAAAATGAACTATAGGGACTTAATCAAGATAAAAAGCTTTGCACAACAAGGGAAACTGTCAAGAAAAATAGAAACTGAACCTCAGAATGGGAGTAGATATTTACAAATGAAATTACAGATATCCAAGATCTATTTATAAAAAAGCATCAAATTAAATACCAAAAAAAAATCCAGTCAAGAAGACTTGACGAGTCACTTCTCCAAAGAAGAAATACAAAAAGCTAACAGACACATGAAAAAAAAATGTGTCATATCATTAGCCTTCAGGAAAAAAGAATCAAAACCACAATAAGATACCACTTTGCACTAATGGGTATTTACCCCAAAATTACAGATGCAGTGAAAAGAAGGTGCACATGCACCCCAATGTTCACAATAGCCAAACTGTAGAAGAAGCAGAGATGTCCTTCAACAGATGAATGGATAAAGAATATACAGTTTACATATACAATGGAATATTACTCAGCTACCAGAAAAAAAAATGAATTCCTACCATTTACACTAATGTGGATAGAACTGGAGGGCATTATGCTAAGTGAAATAAGTTTAGCATAGAAAGACAATTATCATATGGTTTCACTCATATGTGGAATACAAGAAACAGGGCAAAGGATCATAGGGTAAGGGAGGGAAAACTGAATGGGAAGAAATCAGAGAAAGAGACAAATCATTAGAGACTCTTGACTCTGGGAAACAAACAGGGTTGCAAGAGAGAGGGGCTGAGGAGATGGCATATAGTGGTGATGGATATTAAGAAGGACACGCAATATGATAAGCACTGGGTGTAATAGGCAATTAATGAATCATTGAACACTACAACAAAAACTAAAGATGTATTATATGTTGGCTAATTGAAGTTGATAAATAATATATACAAATTTAAAACTGTAGATATTAAATATGTGTATTTTTGTGTATCAATTATCCCTCAATAAATCTAATTTTTTAAAAAATGACTTCTAAGTTATAATGTTATTTTTTGTGATATGTCACTAATTAATTAATTAATTAAATTTATTTTCTAATGTACTAATTGCTTTCCTTTATTTTACGTAGATAGTGTTTCAGAAGAAGTGGACTGAGATACAATTTTAGGTTTTAAAAATATTTCCTTTATTTTTTTGGCAAATTATGTATATTTATCTCACTGTTCAACAGTATATCTTTCATTAAAATCAATATGAACATTCTCTATCAAAACGTGTTGATAATTCAGTATTTGTTTTTGCAGTGAAATAGAATATTTCATACTTCTTTCAACTAACCTTTTGTCTGGAAGAGTATGTCTTAGTTGGACCAGTGTTCCCACTGTTTCTAAAACACTGAGAACATGTTCCTCAAACAGAAAACTGGCTTGCTAGGGCACTCACATATGGGAAAGTGAAAGCAGGAGGTGGACTCTGAACAAACTGCCTTGTGCTTTTATATATTAAAGGGCCCAATAAGGAAGTATGTTAAAGCAGAATTATTGATCAAAGGTGAAAAAAACACCTACAGAATGAAGAAAATTTTAACCCTAGGCTTTTCAGTTTAGTATCAAGACTGCTTTTCTGAGTTAGAATTAAAAACTATTCTTTCACTCTTTCAAGGCAAATGGTATTTGTAAAAATCAAATTTTCTTATTTGGCAAAGGCAAACAGGAGCAATGCCACATAACACAGACAGAATCCCCTCTGCAGAAGTACAAAGTTTAGAAAGATCGCCTAGGCCTCCACATCCGAGGAGAGGACATTTCAGTGAAGTGTTTTATTAAAGGGAGTTGTCTCCTTTGATCCTACATTTTGCGAGCAAGCATGGGACCAGCTGTGCTACCTATTATAGCTATAATATGCGAACAAACATCACAACTCCAGAGTAAAAATGGGGAAAAAAAACTAGTTATAAACATGGGTCAAACAGCAAAAACAGGTATGGTTATGGTTACTCTATGTTAGCCATAGAATATACATAGGTATATAGATACATATATGAAAATATGTACATATTTAATCATAAAGAAAATATTAAACATAAGCATTATGGAATATCACTAAACTTCTGCTGTCAAAAACAAAAATTTTATTTATTTATTTTTCTAAGTGGCAGTGCCAATATTGTGAGAAGACACAGGTAAGCTGGATCAATCATAAATTGTTAATGAGAATGTAAAATGGCACAGACACTCTGGAAAAAAAAGAGAGTTCTGTATTTTCTAATAAAATTCAAATGCTACATACAATTAAAATTGAAATTATTGGCAAAAGTCACAAAGAAATAAAACTATGTATACATAAAATGTGTACACACATGTACATAGAGCCTTCAGTTGTAACAGTCAAAATTTTGAAGTGATCCAAGTGTCCTCCACTGGGTGAGTATTTAGACTGTGGCATATTGGTAATATGGTATGCTGCTCATCAATACAAAGTAAACTGTTGGCCACAAAGCAACTCGTATGGATTTCACTGGAAGTACACAGTAAAAAAAAAAAAAAAAAAAAAGCAGTGGCAAAGATTACACACTACATGAATCTATTCATAAAATGCTCTTTAAAGTACAAAATTATAATAGATTAATGTTTCACAGAGATTAGGGACTGGTAATTGGGTGGAGAGGAGGGAACAAAGCAAATGTGACTGAAAGGGGTTAACAAAAGATATCTTTGGTTATTTTACCTTTCTATTTCTTGGTTGAGGTTGTTACCCACATTTTTTTTTTAATTTTTATTTTTTTAAATTTTTTCAGTGTTCCAAGATTCGTTGTATGTGCACCACACCCAGTGCTCCGAGCAATATGTGCCCTCTTTATTACCCAACACCATGCTAACCCATCCCACCACCCTTCTCCCCTACAAAACCCTCCATTTATTTCTCAGAGTCCACAGTCTGTCCTGGTCAAATTTATCCAAATTCACTTTTCCTTTACTTCTCCTAATGTCCTCCATATTATTCCTTATGCTCCACAACTAAGTGAAACCATATGATAATTGACTTTCTCAGCTTGACTTATTTCACTCAGCATAATCTCCTACAGTCCCATTCTTGTTGATACAAAAATTGTGTATTCATCCTTTCTGATGGCTGTGTAATACTCTATTGTATGTTACCCACACTTACACATGTGTTAAAATTCTATACACTATTCCCCTCTACACACAAAGACACACTCAGTGAACACATTTAAAAGTGGTAACATCTGAACAGTTTCTGTGGATTGTAGTCAATCCAATTTCCTTTTTGTGACATGTTGGGATTATACAAAATATCACCACTGAGAGAAACTGGGGAAGGGACTTCTCTACAAGATTTGTTTCTTTTCACAATTCTATAATCATTTCATACTTAGAAAAAATCAAAACCACAAAATACAGGTGTCTAGATGGCTCCGTCAGTTAAGTGTCTGCCTTCAGTTCATGTCATGATCTTGGTGTCCTTGGATTGAGCTCTGTGTCAAGCTCCCTGCTCAGTGGGGTGTCTGCATGTTCCTCTCCCTCTACTCCACAACCCTTGCTCGTGCTCTCTCTCCCTGTCTCTCGGTCAAAGAAATAAAATGAAATAATTAAATAAATGTAATGTTAAGAAAGTCAAAGTCATAGATAAAACTGTGATACTAAATGATAATAGTCCATTTTGTATGTAGAAAATAATTGTTTTTTTTTTAAGTTTTTTTTTTTGACAGAGAGATAAATCAAAAGTAGGCAGAAGTAGCCAGAGAGGCAGGCAGCGAGGGAGAAGCAGGCTCTCTGTTAAGCAGACAGCCTGATGTGGGGCTCCATCCCAGGATTGCGGGATCATCACCTGAGCTGAAGGCAGAGACTTAACCCACTGAGTCTCCCAGGTGCCCTAGAAAAGAATTGTTTTTAAAGGCTTAGATACAGTGTAATGTATGCTGAGAAACAATGAACTATTTTTTAATAAAATTTGATTGATTTAAAATAGAACAAAGTAGAATTTATCAATAAAACAAGAAAAATTCATTGAAAATAAAACACATTAATGTTTAGGGCAGAAAATTGGAAGTCATATGAGCAGATTTCAAGGAAAAGTCACATATATTAAGATGGGGAGGTATAAACATAGTAAGAATTAATATATCCATGTTATTAAACAGGGGGGAATATCAAATTTAGGGGGACGAGATGGCAGAGAAATAGGAGGAGGCGCTGTTTCAACCTGTCCCCTATAGTGAGCTAATTACCTACCAAAGAACTCTAATCACCCATTAAATCAGCCTGAGATTAGAATTATACACTTCTGGATCTCTGTGGGGACAGAAGACGCAGGGGCCAGTAAAGTGGAGTGGGAACATCAGACTGATATTGGAAGATAAACAAAAGGGGAAGGGAGACACCAGAGGTGACTGATTGGAAAATAATACCCCAATACGAGAGTGCCCTGTGACTGGGGAACAGCATTAACTTGGAGTCTGTTTGAAAGCACTCAAAAAGGGCAAAAGATCGCGGGGGTACATTGTGGGAATTGGGGCGGTTAGGGAAAGGGGCTTAAGCCCAGTGACCCAGGACAGCCACCAATGGTGCTGAGCCAGAGTGCAGTGAAGAAGCCAGGTCTTGGTCCCTGAGTTGCTGACGCACTTGAGATCTTCTGGGTGGTTGCACCAGGGTGAGGGAGCCTCGCCAGGAAGCAGAACCACAGCATTTTGCACTCTGCACGTGCGTGCTCAAGCGCTGCTCTATTAGAGTCTGAGTTACACCCTACACTCCCTGAGAGTGGTGCCTGAGGGGCCAGACAGATAGCGTTCTCTAGGACCCAGAGTCTGAGCACTCCCAGCCAGGGCCAGTGTGAAAATCTCAGTGATCAATCTCACTTTGGGACCTCTCTGGCAGTCTGGAGCTGCCCAGATAGCCAAGACTAGTATTTCTCATGGTTTGGGGTACAAACGGGTGTTCTTGTGACCCCAGAGACTGTGACTGGGAACGTGCTCTGCCAGCAGCAGAGGGGGAATTTATGCACTCTGGAGCACCCAGAGGGGAAGAAACTGAGGCTTTTCTCTGAGAAAGAGGTCTGGGTCCAGTTTGCTTTCCTCTAAACCTCCTAAAACCACCAAAAGCCTGCAAGGGGAGCAAAAACAAAGGAACAAACAAACAAAAAACCCTCCAGAGAACAAAAGCCTGAAAAACCGTTTTCCCCAGAGCACACCCCCTTCATGGGGGCAGGAGGGCATAACTCAGGCAACATTGCCTGAAAATCCAGGTGGCAGCCCCCCCCAGAAACCCAGCCCCCTCCAAAAAGACAAGAGATCAACCACCACTATTTCATAGATGCAACATTTAATTTTAATTTTAATTTTTATTTATTTATTAAATTTTTAATTTTAGATTTTTTTAAAATTTGTCAGAGAGAGAGAGTGAGTGAGCGAGCTCAGGCAGAGAGAGTGGCAGGCAGAGGCAGTGGGAGAAGCAGCCTCCCTGCAGAGCAAGGAGCCCAATGTGGGACTCCATCCCAGGACGCCAGGATCATGACCTGAACCAAAGGCAGCCACTTAACCAACTTAGCCACCCAGGCGTCCCTACAACATTTATTTTTAATTCATTCCCACTATTCTGGTTCTTTTCTTTTTTTTAAATATATAACTTTTTAACCAATTTACCATCACAAGGAGATGTTCAGTACATCAAATTCAATAAGAACATTTTTCCATAACTTTTTTGATACATATATCTGTGTTTTTTTCTGCTTTTCTATTTTTTATTTTTTTTACTTTATTTTATTTTTAATATACATATAGAGATATGCATCAAGATAATCCCCTTTCCCCAATCAATGCTAACCCTATAAGTAAACAAGTTTTAATCCCCCTTTATCGAAGCAAAATTGAGTCCTTTAACAAACATCAAGATACATCCAGGAAGAATCAAAATAACCTCCCATGCCGACCCTGAGAATTTATAACCTCCCTCCCATCTTTTTCCTCTGTCAGTTTCTGCATATTTGTTTTTGTTCTGGTAGTATCTAAACCTTATACTTGGGGATCATACTCACTGGGTTCTTTTTCTTTAATTTACTTATATTTTCTCTTTTCATGTACTATTGTCGATCCTTTTGTTTGTATGTTCTTGTTTGTATACTTCATAAATCTTTACCTTGGGGCCCTTTGGGCTAGGCCTTCTCTTATATTTTATTTGTTTTTTTTTTTCCCTGTCTCTCTCTCTCTCTTTTCTTTCTTTTTTCTTTCTTTTGATTGGGATTCTCCATTGCTCAGAAGTGTTCCAGTGTGCATCTTTCCTGAACCACGGTTGATACAATCAGCTGCACATCCATTCAGCCATCTCTCACAAAAATGACTAGGAGGAAGAATGCCCAACAGAAGAAAAATTCAGAGACTGGGCCCTCTCCATTAGAGCTATTGGATATGGACATAGACAGTATGTAGGAAAGGAAATTCTGGCTAACAATTATCCAGGAAATAGTTAGGTTGGAAAAAGCCTTTGATGACAAAATGGAATTGATTGGGGGCAGACATGAAAGCCACCAGGGATGATGTTCACAATATCCTCAATGAGTTCCAATCTAATCTAAATTCTCTAACAGCTAGGGTAACTGAGGCAGAAGATAGAATTAGTGATCTCGAGGACAAACTGATAGAGTAAAAGGTTCAGCAGGAAGCCTGGAACAAACAGCTTAGAAACCATGAAAACAGAATTAGGGAAATAAATGATGCTATGAAACCATCTAATGTCAGAATAACTGGAATCCCTGAGGGGGAGGAGAAATAAAGAAGACTAGAATATATAGCTGAAGAAATTCTCCATGAAAATTTTCTGAACTTTGCAAATGGAACAAGTGTTCATGTAGTAAAGGCAGAAAGTTCTCCCCCCAAATTCACAGAATCTAGAAAGATCTCGGGACAACTGAATGTGAAAATGATGAATCATACTTATAGACAGGAACTCTTGAAATCAGCTAGTGTGAAGAAATTCCTTATATACCAAAGAAAGCCCATCAGAATAACAACAGACCTGTCCACAATAACCTGAAAAGCCAGAAAGGGCTGGAAAGATGTATTCAGGGCACTAAATGAGAAGAACACGCAGCCAAGAATAATTTATCCTGCAAGACTGACATTCAGAATGGATGGAGAGATAAAGAGCTTTCAAGACCAGCAAAGTTTAAAAGACTAAGTGATGACCAAACTGACACTGCAAGATATATTAAGGTGGGTTCTATTAAAAAGAAAAAAAAAAAACTAAGAATATCACTAAACAGAAATATATGGAGACAATCTATAGAAACAAAGATTTCACAGGTAACATGATATCAATAAAAATGTATCTCTCAATAATCACTGTCAACATGAATGGCCTAAATGTGCCCATAAAAAGACACAGGGTTGCAGATTGGATAAAACGACAGGACCCATCCATATGTTGTCTACAAGAGACCCATTTGGAACCTAAGGATACACCCAGACTGAAAGTGAAGGGATGGAGAAGCATCTTTCATGCCAATGGGCCTCAAACGAAGTCTGGGGTAGTGATTCTCATATCAGATAAATTAGATTTTAAACTAAAGACTTTAGGCAGAGATACAGAAGGACACTACATCATTCTTAAAGGGATGATCCACCAAGAAGACCTAACACTTGTAAATAATTATGTCCCCAATATGGGAGCAGCCAATTACATAAGAAAACTGTTAATCAAGGAAAAGAGTCATATTGATATGAATACATTAATAGTAGGAGATCTTAACACACCACTCTCAGTAATCACAGATCCTCCAAGCAGAAAATCAATAAAGAAACAAGAGCATTGAATGATACTTTGGACCAGATGGACCTCATAGATATACACAGAACATTCCACCCTAAAACAAAGAATACTCATTCTTCTCGAATGCACATGGAAACATCTCCAGAATAGATCACATACTGGGTCACAAAGCAGGACTCAACCTATACCAAAAGACTGAAATTAATCTCTACATATTCTCAGATCACAATGCTTTGAAACTGGACCTCAATGACAAGGAAAAGTTTGGAAGGAATTCAAACACCTGGACGCTAAAGACCGTCTTGCTTTAGAATGCTTGGATCAACCAGGAGATCAAAGAAGAACTTAAACAATTCATGGAAACCAATGAGAATGAAGACACTTTGCTCCAAAATCTATGGGATACAGCAAAGGTGGTCCTAAGGGGGAAATACATAGCCATCCAAGTCTCCCTTGAAAAACTGAAAAATCCAGAATACACCAGCTGTCTCTGCACCTGAAAGAAGTGGAGAATCAACAACAAATTTAGCCATCTCCACACACAAGAAGGGAAATAATCAAGATTAGAGCAGATTTCAATGAGATAAAAATTAGAGATACAGTAGAATGCATCAAGGAAATTAAAAGGTGGTTTTTTGAAAGAATCAATAAGATCAATAAACCATTGGCCAAGCAATCCAAAAGAAAAGAGAGAGGGCCCAAATTAATAAAATCATGAATGAAAAGGGAGACATCACAACTAACATCAAGGAAATAGAAACAATAATCAGAAATTATTATTAACAGTTGTATTCCAATAAGTTAAGCAACCTAGATGAAATGGATGCATTCATGGAAAACTATAATCTTCCAAAACTGAACCAGGATGAAATTGACAACATGAATAGACTGATATTTAGTAACGATTTTGAAGCAGTAATGAAAAACCTACCAAAAAACAGTAGCCGAGGACCTAATGGATTCCCTGGAGAATTCTACCAATCTTTCAAAGTAGATATAACACCTATTCTCCAGAAGCTGTTTCAAAAAATTGAAGCAAAAGGAAAACGTCCAAACACTTTTTATGAAGCCCACCTTACCCTGATCCACAAACCAGGCAAAGAACCCACCAAAAAAGAGAATTTCAGACCGATAACCCTGATGAATATGGATGCTAAGATTCTCAATAAGATCCTAGCAAACAAGATCCAACAGCACATTAAAAAGATTATCCACCGGGGCGCCTGGGTGGCTCAGTAGATTAAGCCGCTGCCTTCAGCTCAGGTCATGATCTCAGGGTCCTGAGATCGAGCCCCACATCAGGCTCTCTGCTCCGCGGGGAGCCTGCTTCCTCCTCTCTCTCTGCCTGCCTCTCTGCCTACTTGTGATCTCTCTCTCTGTCAAATAAATAAATAAAAAAATCTAAAAAAAAAAAAAAGATTATCCACCATGACAAGAAGGGATTAATCCCTGGGTTAAAAGGATGGTTCAACCTATGCAAATCATTCAATGTGATAGAAAAATTCAATATGAGAAGAGAGAAGAACCACATGGTCCACTCAATTGATGCAGAAAAAGCATTTGACCATTCCATGCTCTTGGATAAGAAGAATAAACACTGTTAAACTGTCTATAATGCCTAGAGCAATCTATACTTTTACTGCCATTCTGATAAAAATTCCACCAGTATTTTCAAAGAGCTGGAGCAAATAATCCTAAAATTTGTTTGGAATCAGAAGAGTCCCCGGATTGCTAAGGAAATGAAAAACAAAAACAAAACTGGCAGCATCACGTTACCTGATTTCAAGTTTTACTACAAAGTTGTGATCACCAAGACAGCATTGTAATGGCATAAAAACAGACACATAGACCAGTGGAACAGAGTAGAGAGCCCTGATATGGACCCCCAACTCTACGGTCAAATAATCTTCAACGAAGCAGGAAAAAATATACATGGAAAAAAGACAATATCTTTAATCAATGGTGCTGGGAAAAATTGGACAGGTCTATGTAGAAGAATGAAACTCGACCATTCTCTTACACACCACACAAAGATAAACTCGAAATGGATAAAAGACCTCCATGTGAGGCAGGAATCCATCAGAATCCTAGAGGAGAACATAGGCAGTAACCTCTTCGATATCAGCCACAGCAACTTCTTTCAAGATACGTCTCCAATGGCAAAGGAAACAAAAGCAAAAATGAACTTTTGGGACTTCCTCAAGATCAAAAGCTTCTGCACAGCAAAGGAAACAGTCAACAAAACAAAGAGGCAACCCACGGAATGGGAGAAGATATTTGCAAATGGCAGTACAGACAAAAGATATCCACGATCTATAAAGAACTCCTCAAACTCAAACACACAAAACAGATAATCATATCAAAAATTGGGCAGAAGATATGAACAGACCCTTCTCCAATGAAGACATATAAATGGCTATCAGACACATGAAAAAATGTTCATCATCACTAGCCATCAGGGAGATTCAAATTAAAACCACATTGAGATACCACCTTACACCAGTTAGAATGGCCAAAATTAGCAATACAGGAAACAACATGTGTTGGAGAGGATGCGGAGAAAGCGGAACCATCTTCCACTATTGGTGGGAATGCAAGGTGGTTCAGCCACTTTGGAGAACAGTGTGGAGATTCCTCAAGAAATTAAAAATAGAGCTTCCCTACGACCCTGCAATTGCACTGCTGGGTATTTACCCCAAAGATTCAGATGTAGTGAAACGAAGGGCCATCTGTACCCCAATGTTTATAGCAGCAATGGCCACGGTCGCCAAACTGTGGAAAGAACCAAGATGCCCTTCAACGGATGAATGGATAAGGATGATGTGGTCCATATACACGATGGAGTATTATGCCTCCATCAGAAAGATGAATACCCAACTTTTGTAGCAACATGGACGGGACTGGAAGAGTTATGCTGAGGGAAATATGTCAAGCAGAGAGAGTAAATTATCATATGGTTTCACTTATTTGTGGACCATAACAAATAACAGGAGGACATTGGGGAGATGGAGAGGAGAAGGGAGTTGAGGGAAACTGGAAGGGGAGTTGAACCATAGACTATGGACTCTGAAAAAAAACCTGAGCATTTTGATGGGGCGGGAGTAGGAGGTTGGGGGAGCCAGGTGTTGGGTATTAAGGAGGCACATATTGCATGGAGCACTGGGTGTCATGCAAAAACAATGAATATTGTTACACTGAAAAGAAATAAAATAAATAAATTAATTTAAAAAATAAAGTAAATAAACCTACAGTGAGTCTGGTTTGCCATCTGGTATGTAAGGAGCATAAAAATTCCTCAGTCCCATTCTCACAAGAGGAAAGAAAGTAAACAGAAAAAGTAATGAAGGAATTCAAAATGAACAATCTTTCTTAGTTCCATCAGAAATTTGATATATTATGGAAAACTGCTGTCCCCAAATTAGAGAGACCAACAGACAGATACAGAGAATCACAGTTCATCACATAGTAGGAATCACCCATGGAACTAAGGATAAAAACTTAAGTTCTAAAAAAATGATTTCTGGATGCATAATTTCAAGAGTCAAAATCTTTAAAGGGAGTCTTTTTAGGTTGACTCATACACTTTTGTGAACTTTACCTCCAGGATATCTTCTAAATTCTGATAGCAATGTTTGGAGAAATATCCCCTCAAAAGGCACCAGAAAGACGGGGAAAGTCTCATTTTAAGCACTCCCAGACGTCTGGTTCTTAAAAGGCTTGTCCTCAAAAGACTTTTACAGAAAAACAAAAATTAAGAGATTCTTGCAAGAAATGTTAAAAAAATCCAGAAAGTAGAAAAATTCCATAAGTCAAAACATGCAAATTAATAAAGGTAGAAGGAACATTAGAAAAATTATGGATGAAGTTTAAATAAAATCTTCTCTTTTTTTTTTTTCTTAATTCATCTGACAAATAACAGTTGACTTAAAATAATAGTAGCTATTTGGGGCATGTAGGTGGCTCACTTGGTTAAGTGGTCAACTCATGGTTTTAGCTCAGGACATTTGGTCTTGAAATAGATTCTGGAGTCTGGCTTCTGCTCAGCAGGGAGTCATGTGGAGAGTCTCTCCCTCTTCTCCCTCTGCCCTTCCCCTCCTCTCCTGCTCTCTCTCTCTATCTCTTAATTAGGAAATATATCTTAAAATAATAATAGCTGCTCTAAATTATTCATTATAGCACATAATTATGCCTTGTAAATATATAATATTAATAACAGAAGATTTAAAAGTAATGGATAAGGAATTAGGTATGCTTTGTTATAAGGCATTTGCTGTGTTGTTGAAGTGGTATAAGTGTTATTTGAAAGTGGACTTATAGTTTGTTGATTTATATTGCAAACTCTAATATAACCACTAGAAAAAATGAAAATAAACTTTCATTTTAATTTAAAGGAGATATTGGAATCTTATAAAATGTCCAAACAAAATCGGACATGTAAGAAAACCTAAAAGACAGAAGGAACATGAACAAAAGAAGAACATAGTAATAAATGTGGGAGTATTAATCTAAATGCATAGAGAATTATCATAAGTATTTCAGAGTTCAAAATATGTTAATTAAACTATAGAGATGGTTAGAGTGTATAAAAAGGCAAGATCTGAGTCTGTAATGTCAATACATCCACTTTAAGTATAAAGTCATGAACTAAAAGTGAAGAGATGGAGAAAAATATAACATATTAACTCTCATCCAAAGAGGGTTGGAGTGGCTATATTAATTCAAGACAAAGTAGACATAAAAGCAAAGAAAATCACTAGGATAAAGAAAAGTATTACATAGTGATAATGGGTTATTGTCTACAAATATGTAACTACTGTTTGTATGTGTCTAACAAGAGTGAAAAAATATGTAAGGTGAAAAGGTACAGTACTGAAAAAATAAACGGATGAGTCTACTATTATAGTTGGAAGCTCCAATATTCCTCTATCAATATTTGTTAGACCCAACACAAAGAAAATAAGCACAGAGTTGAGCAGAACACATCCATCAACATGATTTAATTGATATTTCCTTAATCCAACAACAGGACACACTTCTCAAGCTCTTGTAGAATATTCACCATATCACATTCTCTACCACAAAACCTACCATAAGATATTTAAAAGAACATAAATCGTATATAGTATATTTTCAGAGTACAATGTTATTAACAGAGAACTAAAGGGAATGATAATCTGAAAATACTTGGAAACCAAACAACAGACTTGAACATAACACTTGTGCCATAGAAGATGTATCCAAACATCTCAAATTAATTTCAAAGTAAATAAAAATGAAAATATAACTTATTAAAATTTATGGGATACAGCAAAAAAGGTGATTAGAAGGAAATTTATAACACTGAATAAACATATTAGAAAAGAAAAACTAAAATCAATAAACTGCCCCATTAAAACCTGAGAAGGAAATGCAAATTAAATTTAAAGTAAGGAGAACAAATAAAATAATTTAAAAAATTAGAGTATAAATCAATATAATAGAAATCAGGATATAAATACAGAAAATCAACAAAAGCAAGTTGGATAATTGAAATAATTAATAGAATTGATTAAAAACTCTTGCCTGAGGGGCTCCTGGGTGGCTCTGTCAGTTAAAGCCTCTACCTTCGGCTCAGGTCATGATCTCAGGGTCCTGGGATTGAACCCTCAATCAGGCTCTCTTCTCAGTGGGTAGTCTGCTTTCCTTCCTTTCTCTCTGCCTGCCTTTCTACCTACTTGCGACATCTGTCTGTTAAGTAAATAAATAAAATCTTAAAAAACAAACAAACACAAAAACAAAAACATGACTGACTCTTCCTGTAAAACAAAAACAAAATCAAAAACAAAAACAAAAACTCTGGTCTGAAAGAAAAAGAAATCATCAATCAGAAATATTGGAAATTAATATTACAAAGAATGATGCTATCACTCAATCCAAAGAGTTAAATGGCACTAAAATGTTATAAATGAGTATGTGTTTTACTTCCAAGTTTTTATTAAAATTCCGGTTAGTAAGCTTAGAGTGTCATATTAGTTTCAGGTGTAGAATTAAGTGACTCATCAGTTAAATACAACACCCAGTGTTCATAACAAGTTCTGTCCTTAATCCCCATCACCATTTTAGCCCATCCCCCTGTCAACCTTCCTTAAGAGCAACAGAAGTTAGATACTTCCTTGGACATCACATTGAATATTGCTCTGACAGATAAGTCAGATTTATCTTATCTGACAGATAAGACAGATAAGTGGTTCAGATAAGTCCACATTTATCAACATCCTTCAATGAGAAGGACTATCATAGATAGTCTATCATAAAGAAGTTTCATCCTATAGCACCACAGAACATACTTGTACATAACAACCAAGAAAATATTGTACATTATGAGACATTCAATAGCTTACTAAAACATCCTAGAATCTGTGTACTTAAAACCTTACATATAAACAGTAGACTGAGGTCAAGTTGTAGTTTCAGACCCCACTTTCCTGCCTTGTGCAGTCCCACCTCTTAATGTCAATTAACTGTGTGAACTGTGTGACAGAGGAGTGCTCCTATTTGCCTTAGCAACTTTCTGCCTTTGGTTCCCCAGATTCTGGCTAAGAATCACATTGAGTGCACCCCATCATCTCTCTTCTCTCCTAACCTCAGTTCCCTGAGGTAGAGATTGTCAGGTCCATGTATATTGTGGGATGCTACAAAACTGGCATCACTGGTAGCTATATACATTAACAGGAACATATCTAAGCTACACTTGACTTTAAAAAGATAAATAATTCAAAATGAGGTAACACTCTTTTATTTATTTATTTGTTTATTTATTTATTTTTAGCACACATATTTGGTAGTTTATCTAAATTGACAGAAGCAGCTATATCCAGGTAGAGAAGGAGGGAGATGTCATTAAAGACTTCACAGGACTCTATAGGATACTATACAGTATTTAGAAGTGTTCTATTTTGTGAACAATATGGTTGGTACACAGGTATTTATTTTTAGTATTTTAACATTTCTGAAATCCGAATGGTCTTAAGTAATTCAGTTGCCATTGCCCATAGAAATATCTTAAAAATGTATATTATTATAATTACTAGGTTTCTGTATTCACAGATATATGTTAATAATTAAACTCTGGAATATCTTTCTGTCTCAGTCTTGGTAGTTTATACATTTCCAGAACCACCCAATGCTGTTTGGAATTTGTATGGAGCAAGAAAAGACCCCAAGATTGCCAGGGAAATGTTGAAAAAGAAAATGAAAGCTAGAGGCATCACAATGACTGACTTCAAGCTATATTACAAGGCTATAGTCATGAAGACAGTATGGTATTAGCACAGAAACAGATACATAGATCAATGGAACACGATAGAGACACCAGAAATGGACCCTCAATTCTATGGTCAACTAATCTGTGACAAAACACAAAGGAATACCCCTTGGAAAAAAAGACAGTCCCTTCAATAATTGGTGCTAGGAAAATTAGAGAGCCACATACAGAAGAATCAAACTGGATGATTCTCTTACACCATACACAAAGATAAACTCAAAATAGATGAAGGATCTAAATGTGAGCAGGAATCCATCAAAGTCCTTGGTGGGAACATGGGCAGTAACCTCTTTTACATTGGACACAGTGACTTCTTTCAAGACATGTCTCTAAAGGCATATTTATATTTATGTTTTTATTTCAGATAAAAGGCTGGTGCCCAAAATTGATAAAGAACTTACCAAACTCAACACCTCATAAACAAATAATCCAGTCAAGAAATGGGCAGAAAACATGAACAGACATTTTCCCAAAGAAAACATATAAACGGCAAACAGACACATGAAAAAAAGTTTAACATCACTAGCCATCAGGGAGATTCACATCAAAACCGCAATGAGACACCACCTTACATAAGCTAGAATGGCTGCAACTAACAAGACAGAAAAAAAAAATTGTTGGCAATGATGTGGAGAAAAGGGAACTTTCTAACACTTTTAATGAGAATGAAAGCTGGTACCACCACTCTGGAAAACAGTATGAAAGTCCCTCAAGATGTTAAAAATAGAGCCACCCTATCACCCAGGAATTGCATTACTAGGTATTTACTCCAAAGATACAGATGTATTTTTGTGGTCACGATGTTGTAAAATGAAGTGGCGCATGAACCCCCCCAATGTTCATAGCACCAATGTCCACAATAGCCAAAATATGGAAGGGACATAAATGTCCTTCAGCAAACAAATTGGTAGAGAAGATGTGGTACATATGTACAATGGAATTTTACTTAGCCATCAGAAAGAATGAATACCCACCATTTGCATCAACATTGATGGAACTGGAAGGGATTACACTGAATGAAAAAAGCCAAGCAGAGAAAGACAATTACCATATGGTTCCTCTCCTATGTGTAACATAAAGAAAGGAACAGAGGACCACAGGAAAATGGAGGGAAAACTGAATGGGAAAAAACCAGAGAGGGAGACAAACCATGAGAGACTCTGGAGTCCAGGAAACAAACTGAGAGTTACAGAATGGAAGGAAATGGGGGGTGGGGGATGGAGGGATGGGTATTAGTGAGAGCATGTGTTGGTTTGAGAACTGGGTGCTATACACAACTAATGAATCCTTAAACAATACAACAAAAGCTTAAGATGTATTGTATGTTGATTAACTGAACATAATAAAAATTTTAAAAACATAAAAAATAAAGTCTGGAATATATTCTTCAGAGAAAAACAAAATAAACATTTTGAAGTGTTAAATCTTTTTTTTTTCAGTCTAATTGGCAGGTATTTGTTTTTGCTGCTATTGTTGTTTTCATTTCTGTCTTTTTTTTCCATTTTATTTATTTTTTCAGCGTAACAGTATTCATTCTTTTTGCACAACACCCAGTGCTCCATGCAAAACGTGCCCTCCCCATTACCCACCACCTGTTCCCCCAACCTCCCACCCCTGACCCTTCAAAACCCTCAGGTTGCCCCAACCTTCCACCCCTGACCCTTCAAAACCCTCAGGTTGTTTTTCAGAGTCCATAGTCTCTTATGGTTCGCCTCCCCTCCCCAATGTCCATAGCCCCCTCCCCCTCTCCCAATCCCAACTCCCCCCAGCAACCCCCAGTTTGTTTTGTGAGATTAAGAGTCATTTATGGTTTGTCTCCCTCCCAATCCCATCTTGTTTCATTTATTCTTCTCCTATCCCCCTAACCCCCCATGTTGCTTCTCCATGTCCTCATATCAGGGAGATCATATGATAGTTGTCTTTCTCCGATTGACTTATTTCACTAAGCATGATACGCTCTAGTTCCATCCATGTCGTCGCAAAGTCAACAAGAATAGGTCCACACCCCGTCACCTAATAGTAAAATTTACAAGTCTTAGTGAGAAAGAGAAAATCCTGAAAGCAGCCCGAGAAAAGAAGTCTGTAACATACAATGGTAAAAATATTAGATTGGCGGCAGACTTATCCACAGAGACCTGGCAGGCCAGAAAGAGCTGGCATGATATATTCAGAGCACTCAACGAGAAAAACATGCAGCCAAGAATACTCTATCCAGCTAGGCTATCATTGAAAATAGAAGGAGAGATCAAAAGCTTCCAGGACAAACAAAAACTGAAAGAATTTGCAAACACCAAACCAGCTCTCCAGGAAATATTGAAAGGGGTCCTCTAAGCCAAGAGAGAGCCTAAAAGTAGTAGATCAGAAAGGTACAGAGACAATATACAGTAACAGTCACCTTACAGGCTAATAATGGCACTAAATTCATATCTCTCAATAGTTACCCTGAATGTTAATGGGCTAAATGCCCCAATCAAAAGACACAGGGTATCAGAATGGATAAAAAAACAAAACCCATCAGTATGTTGCCTACAAGAAACTCATTTTAGACGCAAAGACACCTCCAGATTTAAAGTGAGGGGGTGGAAAACAATTTACCATGCTAATGGGCATCAGAAGAAAGCTGGGGTGGCAACCCTTATATCAGATCAATTAGATTTTAAGCCAAAGACTATAATAAGAGATGAGGAAGGACACTATATCCTACTCAAAGGGTCTGTCCAACAAGAAGATCTAACAATTTTAAATATCTATGCCCCTAACGTAGGAGCAGCCAACTAAGTCAACCAATTAATAACAAAATCAAAGAAACACATCAATAATAATACAATAATAGTAGGGGACTTTAACACTCCCCTCACTGAAATGGACAGATCATCCAAGCCAAAGATCAACAAGGAAATAAAGGCCTTAAATGACACACTGGACCAGATGGACATCACAGATATATTCAGAACATTTCATTCCAAAGCAACAGAATACACATTCTTCTCTAGTGCACATGGAACCTTCTCCAGAAAGATCACATCCTGGGTCACAAATCAGGTCTCAACCGGTATCAAAAGATTAGGATTATTCCCTGCATGTTTTCATTTCTGTCTTACTGATAAAAACGATTTGCCCTAGAAATGAAGGCAGCTTTGCTTGCAATGCTGAATTTTTATTCACTGATACTTATATGTTTCATATACTGTTTAGTAAGCATGTGCTATTTCATAACACAAAATCTATTGTGCTACTATATCTCCTTACCACACAGAGGCAACAATTCCACAAATACTTATAATTTAGAACTACAAAACTGGGAAAAAGAGGGGAGAGGGAGTGAGATTTTTAATTGACTACACAAAACCCATTCTTGCTTTCCTTATGTAATATAGTTTTAGAAAATACTCTCTTGAATATCAGCCCTTTCTCTGTACTGTCATTTGTGAGTATCATCTCCCATTCTGTGGGTAGCTTCTTTGTTTTGTTGACTATTTCCTTCGCTGTGCAGAAGATTTTGATGTTGATGAAGTCCCCAAAATTCATTTTCGCTTTTGTTTTCTTTGCCTTTGGAGACATATCATGAAAGAAGTTGCTGTGGCTGATGTCAAGGAGGTTACTGCCTATGTTCCTCTCTAGGATTCTAATGGATTCCTGCCTCACATTGAGGTCTTTTATCCATTTATAGTTTATCTTTGTGTATGGTGCAAGATAATGTTTGACAAAGGGCTGTTATCTAAGATCTATAAAGAATTCAACCTCAACACACACAAAACAGATAATCATGCCAAAAAATGGGCAGAAGACATGAACAGACATTTCTCTAATGAAGACATACAAATGGCTAACAGACACATGAAAAAATGTTCATCATCACTAGTCACCAAGGAGATTCACACCAAAACCACACTCAGTTACAATCTTACACCAGTTAGAATGGCCCAAATTAAAAAACAACATGTGTTGGGGAGGATGTGGAGAAAGGGGGACCCTCTTACACTGTTGGTGAGAATGCACGCTGGTGCAGCCACTTTGGAAAACAGTGTGGAGATTCCTTAAGAAATTAAAAATAGAGCTACCCTATGACTCTGCAATTGCACTAATGGGTATTTACTCCAAAGATACAGATGCAGTGAAAAGAAGGGCCACCTGTACCCCAGTATTCAATGGTCATGATCACCAAACTGTGGAAAGAACCAAGATGCCTTTCAGTGGACGAATGGGTAAAGAATATAGTCCATATATACTATGGAGTATTATACTGCCATCATATAGGATGAAAACCCAACTTTTGTACTAACATGGATGGGACTGGAAGATTTTATGCTGAGTGAAATAAGTCAAGCAGAGAGAGTCAATTATCAT
The DNA here is from genome assembly GCF_922984935.1 of Meles meles. Taxonomy (NCBI): domain Eukaryota; kingdom Metazoa; phylum Chordata; class Mammalia; order Carnivora; family Mustelidae; genus Meles; species Meles meles. The sequence continues at coordinate 7,640,009 of NC_060081.1, forward strand.
ACAGCTTTGCTTACTTGTGGAGCATAAGAAATAACATGGAGGACATGGGAAGATGGAGAGGAGAAGTGAGTTGGGGGAAATTGGAGGGGGAGAAGAACCGTGAGAAACTGAGGACTCTGAGAAACAAACAGGATTTTGGAGGGGAGGAGTGAGGGATTGGGTGAGCCTGGTGGTGGGCATTGTGGAGGGCATGTATTGCATGAAGCACTGGGTGTGGTGAATAATTAATGAATTCTGGAACACTAAAAACAAATAATAAGATAAAGATTATTGAAGGATATATATATATATATATATATATATATATATATATATATATATACTATCTTGACCCAATTTTGACGTCCCTGATAGAAACTGGTCATTTCCCTTCTTGAGTGTCTCATTAAGTCCACAGCTCCAAGTGCTTCCTTTATTGGGTTCCCACACTCCAGGCTACTTCAAGAGCCCTAATTGTCCTGTTAGAAAACAGACAAATAGGGACAGCATCAATGGCCTGGAACTCAGTAAAATTTTGAAATTAGCAAGTCCAAAAGAAGCTTAACCAAACCCACTCACTTCCCATACTTAAATTTCTCTTATAGTTCCAACTTGATGTTACTCTATTCCTTGGTGCAACCCTGTGTGTGGTCATAGCAGTCTTCTCTCCAATGGAGTTATAAAGAAGAAAGAATTCTGTCTTTCACCTGGGTGTCATTGTGTTTTGTCCTGAGAGGGGAACACTCTTTATTCTAAACCCTCTTTAAATTCTAAAAACACTATCGACCTTAACTGTGCTGGGACTCAGTCCCTTAGAACTTTGGTTTCTGATTGTCCTAGGCCAATTAAGAAAGTTTTATTCACATTGCTGAATCCTCCTTTTTTTTATGGAAGCCCTTTTAATGTTTATCATCTTATTTTACAGTATTCTAAATTTAAATATAAAACTGGCTCCTTTCTTCAGAATATGCAATTCTGAGTTTTGATATGTATGCTAATTCAAATAATCATCAAGAAAGATTATTTTTCTGATCAAAACCTAGTCAGAGATTATGCTGAGTGAAATAAGTCAAACCGAGAGTGTCAATTATCATATGGTTTCACTTATTTGTGGAGCATAATAAATAACACGGAGGACATGGGGAGATGGAGAGGAGAAGGGAGTTGAGGGAAATTGGAAGGGGAGGTGAACCATGAGAGACTATGGACTCTGAAAACAACATGAGGGTCTAGAAGAGGAGGGGTGTGGGAGGTTGGGGGAACAAGGTGGTGGGTATTAGTAAGGGCACGTGTTGCATGGAGCACTGGGTGTGGTGCAAAAACAATGAACACTGTTATGCTGAAAAGAAAAATAAATATAGTGATATATGTTAAAAAAAAAAAAACTAGTCAGACTCCTGAAACTTCTCCTAGTCCCATCTATGCACTTTGCTGTAAAATTCAGTTTTAGCAAGTGCCTTATTAAGACCTAGTCTCCTCCACACTCTATATTTGATCTGATTCCTCAACCTCTATCCCACCAACTCAGGTGATGTCTGGTCTCCTGCCTTGCCTTTCGGAAGAATCCTGTTAGGTTGATTTAGTTAGATCATCCCTTACTCTTTAGGTTTCCTGTTAGACATTTTTAATTCACTGACTGCCACACCGCTTCTTGACTGTAAATTCCAATTTGCCCAGGCTGTATCAGAGTTGAGCCATTTCTCTATGTTGCAAAATAAAGGTCCATTTAAAGGATAGGGCCATATACTTATTATAATGGTCAGAAACAAAATCTGCCTTATTACCTTTAACAGAGTGTCATTGAAAAAAAAAATCAGAAAAAAAGTGGCATTGATTTTTTGTTTGTTTTTGTAATACTATCACCAGAATCAGGACACAGAGTTCCATTACTGAAAAAACCTCCCTTGTCATTTCCACTTTATTCACACCTCCGACATCTCTGCCCTCTGAATCTCCAATTTCTCTGTTACTCTTCATTTGACTTTTATAAGTTGTCTTATAAACGGGATCACACAACATGTCAGCTTTAGAGACTGGTTTCTTCAAATCAGCAAAATGCCTTCTGATGTATCCTTGTTCCAAGTGCTTATACCTCATTCATCTTTATTTTTATTTTCAGCTTGATTTAGGTATAACTGACAAGTACAATTGGAAGATATTTAAAATGTCCATTGTGAGGGTTTTATATCTATCTATCTATCTATCATCTATCTATCTATCTATCTATCTATCTATCTATCTATATCTATCTATCTATCTACCTACACATATCTATATATACACATATATCTTGTGAAAGGATTCATCCTATGAACTTAATTAACACATCCCTCAACTCACATTTTCTGAAAGATTTATTTATGTATTAGAGAGAGTGAGAGGAAAGCTACTTGGGGAGGAGCAGAAGGAGAGAGAGAGAGAGAATTCTCAAGCAGACTCCCCAACCAACTCAGCCACCCAGGTGTCCCTTTTGTCTCACATTTTCATCTTGTTTAACATGGAAGAACACTTAAATACTAGTTTTCTGCAAATTTTAATTCTGCTGTACAGTGTTATTAAGTATATTCATCTTGTTATACATGAGATCCAAAAACCTTATTCACCCTGTAGTTCAAAGTTTGTACCCTTTTATCATCCTTCCTTATTTTCCTGTTCTCATCTTGTAGAAAATATTTTTTCTATTTCTGTGAGTTTGACTTTTATTTTTTTTTAATTCCACATGTAATTGATGCCATGCAGAATCTCTCAATGTCTGTCTCCTTTCACTTGGAATAAGGTCCTCAAGATTTATATTTGTTTTTTCACAATTGGCAAGACGTCCTGTCTCATGGCTTCAGAGTATTCCAGTGTGTGTGTGTGTGTGTGTGTGTGTGTGTGTGTCTGTGTGTCTGTGTGTCTGTGTGTGTCTGTGTGTGTGTTTTATCTATTTATCCATTCATCTATCAGTGAACACTTAGACTGTTTCCATGATTTAGCACCTGTGAATAATGTTGCAATGAACATGAGATCAAAACTATCCTTTCATTATTCTGTTTTCATTTCTTTTGTACATATAGACAGATGAGAAATTGCTGGGTTATATGGAAGTTCTACAATAATTTTGAGTTCTACTTACTTGTGTGAGGAAACTCCATACTGGTTTCCATAGTTGCTGCACAATTTGCATGCCCACGAACAGTGATAAATTCTACTTTCTCCACAGCCTCAAAAGTACTTATTTGTTTTTTTGCCATTCTAACAGATGGGAGTTGATATCTCATTCAGAGTGGTTTTGATTTATGTGATGATTAGTGGTATCTTGCAGCTTTTAAAATAGCTATAATTATTTGTCTTCTTTGGAGAAATGTTCTTTCTCTTCCTTTCCCATTTTTAAATCACCTAATATGTAGTTTTCCCCCACGTTTTATTAAGATATAATTTTCACGTAACATTTTGTGTGATTATCATTTACAAAATGATTACCACAATAAGGATTTTTTACATACATCTTTAGCAGTTACCATTTTGTTGTTTTTTTAAGAACTAAAATGTGCACTCTTAAAAACTTTCAAGCATGTAATAACATACTTTTATCTATAATCACTATATATTAAAACTTTACAAATTATTCTTCTTAAACCTAGAAGTTTGCACTCTTTAACCAATACGTCCTAATTTCCCCATTTCTCGAGTCTCTGGTCACAAATAATTTCCTCTCTGTTCCAGTGAGTTTGGCTTTTTAGAATCCAGGTTAATTGCAAGTGTACTTACTTATGTCTGACTTATTTCATTTAGCATATCGCTCTCAAATTTCACCCATATTGTCGCCAGTGTCAGGATTTCCACCTTCTTATAACTAAAGAATATTCCATTGTGTATATACACCACATCTTCCTTATTCATTCATTAATCTATGAAAACTTTGTTTTTTCCAATATCTCTAATATTGTGAATAATGTGGCAGTGAATGTGAGGGTGTAGATAGGCCTATGACAGCAATTTTATAGGCTTTGTGAGAGCACCCAGATTTGGATATTAACTCCTTATCAGGTATATGGTTTCAAATATTTTATCACATTCTGTAGGTTACATTTTCATTTTTTAATTGGGTTTATGTGTGGATTTCTGCTTTTATTGCTTGTATTTCTTTATCTGCTTGTATTATATATATATGTGTGTGTGTGTGTGTGTGTGTGTGTGTGTGTGTGTGTGTGTGTACACACATTGCTAAGAGGAGGTTGAGAATCCAACTCTTGTTTCTGCTCAGGTCATGACTTCAGAGACTTAAGATGAGTCCCATATCAAGCTTTGCCCTTAAAAAGGAGTATTTTTCCCTCACTGTCCCTCTCTTTCTGTGCCTCCCGTGCTCCTGCTCAATGTACATGCTCTCTCTCTCTCTCAAAATAAATGAGATAAATGAGTAAATCATATGTGCATATATATATATATATATATATATATATATAATATATTTTATACTATATACTATATATATGCTTGGAACTGCCACTTACTTTTTCTATTCTTTATTCTGAAAATTAAATTGTTTTGAGTCTTAGATTTTAAAGTCTAATGGATTTTTATGATTAATGTAATACAAGGGTCCATTTTTTTTTTCTCAAATAGTATGTTCTTGACTCTGTCCTTGCAATTCTGTTCCATATGTCTGTGTCTGCCTTTAGGATAGTGCCATACAATTTGATTAACATAGGAATAGTAAATCTAGTAATTTATATCATTTATTTATATATTGATTTGTCATTTTTATTATGTCAGTTACCCTGCATATAGTACATCATTAGATTTGATGTAGTGTTCAATTGTTTATTAGTTGCATAATTAGTTTCTCATCATAACAGATAATTTATAGTTTTAAATCAGGGAAGGTATTGCTATTATCTTTGCTTTTTTCCTCAAAATTGTTTTGGCTACTCAGGGTCTTTTGTGGATACATACAAATTTTAGGATTTTGAAAAGTGGTATTGAAATTTAGATAGGGATTGCACTGAATATCGACATGGCTTTGAATATTAAGGGCATTTTAACAATAGTAACTTACCCTGTCCAGAAACATAGGATATTTTTCCACTTATTTTATTCTTCAATTTATTTCATTAATGCCCTATAGTGTACAGATCTTCACTTATTTTGCTAAATTTGTTTCTAAGTATGTTATTATTTTGGATGTTATTGTTAATGCAATTGTGTTACTTATATTCATATAGTAAATTGTTAATGTATATACACAAGTTTATTTTTTATTTTTTATTTTTTCAGCGTAACAGTATTCATTGTTTTTGCACAACACCCAGCGCTCCATGCAATATGTGCCCTCCCTATTACCCACCACCTGGTTCCCCCAACCTTCCACCCCCGCCCCTTCAAAACCCTCAGGTTGTTTTTCAGAGTCCATAGTCTCTTATGGTTCGCCTCCCCTTCCAATTTCCCTCAACTTCCTTCCCCTCTCCATCTCCCAATGTCCTCCATGTCATTTTTTTATGCTCCACAAATAAGTGAAACCATATGATACTTGACTCTCTCTGCTTGACCTATTTCACTCAGCATAATCACTTCCAGTCCCGTCCATGTTGCTACAAAAGTTGGGTATTCATCCTTTCTTTTTATTTTTTTTTATAAACATATAATGTATTTTTATCCCTAGGGGTACAGGTCTGTGAATCACCAGGTTTACACACTTCACGGCACTCACCATAGCACATACCCTCCCCAATGTCCATACCCCCTCCCCCTCTCCCAACCCCACCTCCCCCCAGAAACCCCCAGTTTGTTTTGTGAGATTGAGTCATTTATGGTTTGTCTCCCTCCCAATCCCATCTTGTTTCATTTATTCTTCTCCTATCCCCCTAACTCCTCATGTTGCATCTCCACGTCCTCATATCAGGGAGATCATATGATAGTTGTCTTTCTCCGATTGACTTATTTCACTAAGCATGATACCCTCTAGTTCCATCCACGACATCGCAAATGGCAAGATTTCATTTCTTTTGATGGCTGCATAGTTATTTTTATATGTTGAAATTTTTTCTCTTGAAAACATTTTCTCTTCAAAGATTTTCTCTGCCATTTTTCACCCAAATACTATAGTATGTTCTAGTATAAGATTATGTACAAAGAGACAATTGTACTTCCTCCTTTCCAATTTTTTTGCCTATTGTTCTGGATAGGACTTCCAATATTGGTTTATAGGAGTGTTGAATGTGACAACACTTTTCTTTTCCTTATCTTATTGGAAAAGTTTTAATAATTAGGTACATATAATTTCCATATTTGTTTATACATCCTTTATTATGTTAAAGTATGTCCCCTCCCTATCCAGTTAGTTTATAGTTTTTACCATGAATGAATATTGAATTGTGTTGTATGATGCTTATGCATTTATTAAGATATTTATACAATGTTTAGGTTTTATTCTGTTGATGTGTTGGATTATATTCAGCTATTTGACTATGTTGTATCATCCCGCCATCAGAGGGATAAAGCATACTTGGTCATAATGTTTGATTCTTTTAACGTTCTGTACATCAAATTCAGGTTATTTTATTTTTTTAAGTATATTTGCATCTATTCATCTGGAATACTGTTTTTTTTTAATTTCATTTGGAATTTTTATCTGGCTTTGTTATGGGGGTAAATCTCACTTAATAAAATATACTTAGAAGTCTTTTCTCCTCTTTAAATTCATTGAAGAGTTTAAGAAAGATTGGTATTAATTTTTTAAATTTCTTTTCAGTGTACCAGAGTTCATTGTTTATGTATCACATCATTTGTTTCATGCAATAAGTGACCTCCATAATACCCACTACCAGCTCACCAAACCTCCCAACCCTGAACCTTCAAAACCCTCAGATTGTTTTTCAGAGTCCATAGTATCTCGTGGTACATCTCCCCCTCAACTCCCTTCTCCTCTACATCTCCCCATATCCTCCGTGTTATTTCTTATGCTCCACAAATAAGTGAAACCATATGATAATTGACTCTCTCTGCTTGACTTATTCCACTTAGCATAATCTCTTCCATTCATGTCCATGATGATACAAAAGTTGGGTATTCAACCTTTCTGATGGAGGCATAATATTCCATAGTATATATGGACCACATCTTCCTTATCCATTCGTCTATTGAGGGTCATCTTGGTTCTTTTCTTAGTTTGATGACTATGGACATTGTGCTATTAACATTGGGTACAGATGGCTCTTCATTTCACTACATCTCTGTCTTTGGGGTAAATACCCAGTAGTGGAATTGCAGGTTCCTAGGGAAGCTATATTTTCAATTTCTTGAGGAATCTCCACACTGTCTTGAAAAGTGTTTGCAACAACTTGCATTCCAACCAACAGTGCAAGAGGGTTCCCCTTTCTCCACATCCTCTCCAATACACGTTTTTTCCTGTCTCGTTAATTTTGTGTATTCTAACTGGTGAATGTTGGTATCTTGATGTGGCTTGATTTGAATCTCCCTGATGGCTAGAGATGATGAACATTTTTTCATTTGTCTGTGAGCCATTTGTATGTCTTCATTGGAGAAGTGTCTGTTCATATCTTCTGCCCATTTTTTGACATGATTATCTGTTTTTTGTGTGGTAAGTTGGAGGAGTTCTTTACAGATCCTGGATATAAGCCTTTTGTCTGTACTGTCATTTGCAAATATCTTCTCCCATTCCATGGGCTGCTTATTTGTTTTGTTGAATGCTTACTTTGCTGTGCAGAAAATTTTGATCTTGAAGAAGTCCCAAAAGTTCATTTTTGCTTTTGTTTCCTTGGCCTTTGGAGACATATCTTGAAAGAAGTTGCTGTGGCTGATATCGAAGAGGTTACTACCTATGTTTGCCTTTATGATTCTGATGGATTCCTGCCTCACGTTGAGGTCTTTTATCCATTTTGAGTTTATCTTTGTGTACGGTGTAAGAAAATGGTTGAGATTCATTCTTCTACATACAGTTGTCCAACTTTCCCAGCACCACTTATTGAAGAGACTGACTTTTTTCCACTGTATATTTTTCCCTGCCTTTTCAATGATTATTTGACCATAGAGTTGAGGGTCCATATTTGCACTCTCTACTCTGTTCCCCTGGCCTATATTTCTGTTTATATGCCAGTACCATGCTGTCTTGGTGATCACAGCTTTGTGGTAAAGCTTGAGATCAGGCAACATAATGCCCCCATTTTTGCTTTTCTTTTTCAACATTTCTTTAGCAAGTCGGGGCAATTTTCTTGGCAATTCTAAAATAAATTTTAGAATTGTTTGCTCCAGCTCTTTGATAAATGCTGGTGGAATTTTGATCAGAATGGTATTGAAAGTATAGATTGCTCTAGGCACTGTAGGCATTTTAACAGTATTTATTTTTCTGATCCATGAGCATGGAATGGTCTTCCATCATTTTTGTGTTTGTCAATTTCTTTCATGAGTGTTCTGTAGTTCCTCGTGTAAAGATCCTTTACCTCTTTGGTTAGGTTTATTCCCAGGTGTCTTATGGTTCTTGGTGCTATAGTAAATGGAATCAATACTCTAATTTCCCTTTCTGTATTTTCATTGTTAGTGTATAAGAAAGCAACTGGTTTCTGTACATTGACATTGTATCCTGCCACATCACTGAATTGCTGTATGAGTTCTAGTAGTTTGGGGGTGGAGTCTTTTGGGTTTCCATATAAAATGTCATGTCATATGTGAAGAGAGAGAGATTGACTTCTTCATTGCCAGTTTGAATACCTTTTATTTCTCTTTGTTTTCTGATTGCTGTTGCTAGGACATTTAATACTATGTTGAAAAAGAGCGATGAGAGTGGGCATCCATGTCATGTTCCTGATCTCAATGAGAAATCTGTCAGATTTATCCTATTGAGTACAATATTTGCTCTTCATTTTTCATAGATAGATATTATGAAGTTGAAGATTGTTCCCTCTCTCTATACTCTGAAGCATTGAAATCAGGAATGGATGCTCGATTTTGTCAAATGCTTTTTCTGCAACAATTGAGAAGACAATGTGGTTCTTCTCTCTTCTCTTATTGATTTGTTCTATCACACGGATTGATTTGCATATGTTGAACCATCCTTGCAACCCAGGGATGAATCCCAACTGATCATGATGGATAATCTTTTTAACGTGCTGTTGGATTCTTCTAACTAGAATCTTGGTGAGACTCTAAGCATCCATATTCATTAGGGATATTGGTCTGAAATTCTCCTTTTTGGTGAGGTCTTTGCCTGGTTTGGGGATCAGGGTAATGCTGGCTTCATAAAAAAAAGAGTCTGGAAGTTTCCTTCTGCTTCATTTTTCTGAAATAGCTTCAGGAGAATAGGTGTTATTTCTTCTTTGAAAGTTTGGTAGAATTCCCCAGGGAATCCATCAGTTCCTGGGTTCTTGTTTTTTTGGGAGGTTATTGGTCACTGGTTCAATCTCATTACTAGTTATCGGTCCATTCATGTTGTCAATTTCTTCCTGGTTCAGTTTAGGAGTTTATAGTTTTCAAGGAATGGATCCATTTAATTTAGGTTGCTTAACTTATTGGCATGTAACTGTTTATAATAATTTCTGATGATTGTTTCTATTTCCTTGGTGTTTTTTTTTTTTGATCACTCCCTTTTCATCCATGATTTTATTAATTTGGGCCTTTTTTCTTTTATTTTTTTATTAGTTTGACCAATGGTTTATCAATCTTATTGATTCTTTCCAAAAACCACCTTCTAGTTTCCTTGATGAGTTCTACTTTATCTCTAGTTTCCATCTCATTGATCTCTGCTCTAATCTTGATTATTTCCCTTCTTATGTATGGAGTTAGCTTAATTTGTTGTTGATTCTCCAGTTCTTTAAGGTGGGAAGACAACCAGTGTATTTGGGATTTTCATATTTTTTGAGGGAGCCTTGGATATATTTTTCCCCCTTAGCTATATATTTCCCCCTTAGGACCACCTTTGCTGTATCCCATAGGTTTTGAACTGAAGTGTCTTCATTCTCACCAGTTTCCATGAATTGTTTAGATACTTATTTGATTTCCTGGTTTATCCAAGCATTCTTAAGTAATGTGGTCTTTAGCTTCCAGGTTTTTGAATTCCTTCCAAACTTTTCCTTGTGGTTGAGCTCCATTTTCAAAGCATTGTGACCTGAGAATATGCAGGGAATAATCTCAATCTTTTGGTATCAGTTGAGCCCTGATTTATGACCCAGTATATGGTCTATTCTGGAGAAAGTTCCATGTGCACTTGAGAGGAATGGGTACTCTGTTCTTTTAGGGTAGAATGCTCTATATATATCTATGAGGTCCATCTGATCCAATATGTCATTCAATTCTGTTGTTTCTTTATTGATTTTCTTCTTGGATGATCTGTGTATTACTGAGAGTGGCATGCTAAGATCTCCTACTATTAATGTATTCATATCAATATGACTCTTTATTTGATCAACGGTTTTCTTATGTAATTTGCTTCTCCGGTATTGGGCTCATTAATATTTACAATTGTTAGATATTCTTGGTGGATAGTCCCTTGTAAAATGATATAGTGTCCTTCTATATCTCTTACTAGTCTTTAGTTTAAAATCCAATTTTTCTGATATGAGAATCACTATCCCAGCTTTCTTTGAGGCCCATTGGCATGAAAGATGCTTCTCCATCCCTTCACTTTCAGTCTGGATGTATCCTTAGGTTCAAAATGGGTATCTTGCAGGCAACATATGGATGGGTCCTGTCATTTTATCTAATCTGCAACCCTGTGCCTTTTTATGGGTGCATTTAGGCCATTCATGTTGACAGTGAATATTGAGAGATATGTTTATATTGACATCATGTTACCTGTGAAGTCTTTGTTTCTGTACATTGTCTCCATATATTTTGTTCAATGGTATTCTTATTTTTTTTTCTCTTTTATAGAACCCCCCTTAATATTTCCTGCAATGTCGGCTTGGTGGTCGCATAGTCTTTTAAGCCTTGTCGGTCTTGGAAACTCTTTATCTATCCATCCATTTTGAATGTCAGTCTTACTGGATAAAGTATTCTTGGCTGCATGTTCTTCTCATGCAGTTTCCTGAATACTGAATACACCTTGCCAGCCCTTTCTGGAATACCAGGTTTCTGTGGACATGTCTGACATTATTCTGATAAGTGTTCCTTTGTACCTAAGGAATCTCTTCCCCCTAGCTGCTTTCAAGGACTCCTGTCTGAATTTATGATTCATCATTTTCTCAATCAGGTGTCTCAATGTCTTTTTAGGTTTTATGGTCTTGGGGAAAGAACTTTCTGCCTCTATTACATGAACGCTGGTTCCATTCACAAGATTCAGAAAATATTCATGGAGATTTTCTTCAACTATATATTCTAGTCTTCTTTATTTCTTCTCCCCCTCGGAGATTCCAGTAATTCTGACGTTGGATGGTTTCATAGCATCATTTATTTCCCTAATTCTGATTTTATGGCTTCTAAACTGTTTTTCCAGGCTTCCTGCTGAATCTTTTCTCTATCTGTTTGTACTCCAGATCACTAATTCTATCTTCTGCCTCAGTTACCCTAGTTGTTAGAGAATTTAAATTAGACTGGAACTCATTGAGGATATTGTGAACATCATCCCTGGTGGCTTTAACTTCTGCCCCAATCAATTCCATTTTGTCATCAAAGCTTTTTCCAATATTGCTATTGCCTGGGTAATTGTTAGCCTGAATTCCTTTTCTGACATACTGTCTATGTCCATATCCAAAAGCTCTGATGGAGAGGGCCCATTATTTGAATTTTTCTTCTGTTGGGCATTCTTCTTCCTCATTATTTTGATGAGAGATGGCTGAATGCATGTGTAGTTGAATGTATCAACCATGATGTAGCCAAGATTCACTCTGGAATGATTCTGAGCAACTGAGAGTCCCCGCCAAAAAGAAAAAGACAGAGAGAGAGAGAGAGAGAGAGAGAGAGAGAGAGAGAGAGAGAGAGAGAAGGAAGAAAAATAAAGGAGAAGGCCCAGGATGATTGGGCCCCAAAGTTATGATTTATAAAGTATACAAACAAGAACAGACAAACAAAAAGATCGACAAAAGTAGATGACAAGAGAACAAACAAATAAAGAAAGAAAGAAAGAAAAGGCTTCACAGTGCTAAGACTTAGTTTTGTGATTATATAATCTACTCTGTAGTATGCTTCATGTGACAACGAGAAGAATATTCATTCTGCAACTACTGAAGACAATGCTCTATATATGATTCTTATTCTCATTTTATTCTAAAGGGTAGTTCTGGACTAATATTTCCTTAATGTTTTTCTTATGTGGATAATCTGTTCATTGCTGGAACTGAGGTAACAAAGTCCTCTCTTACATTCTTTTGTTGTCCTAATTTTAGATCCATTAGTATTTTCTTAATATATTTAAGTTCTCTGTTGTCAGATGAATATATATTTAAAAATTTTATTCTCTTAATGAATTTATTTTTTCAATATATAATAAACTTTCTGTCTTTTTACACTTTTGAGTTAAACTCTATTTGTCTAAGTATAGCTATCATTTTTTACTTTGTTTTCCATTTGCATGGAATGTCTTTCTACATGCTGTTACCTTGGACCTACGCATGGCCTTAATGTAGAAGTGAATCTCTTAAAGGAAGCACATAAGTTGAACCTGAGTCTGTATGCTACCTTAATTGGAAATCGATACATTTACTTTAAATGTAATTATTGGTAAGCAAGATACAGTAATATCATTGTAACTAATTTATGTGTGTTTCAGCAAATAGTTCATATTGACTATATAATGACTTTTACCAATCTGTTTTCTATTTTCTGTATTTTCTTTACTGGTTATCATCCTTTAATTCCAGCTTAAAGTAAACATTTCAATTTATTTGTCTCTGTTTCTTCCTTTTGTTATTTTCCTCTGTGAATTGATGATTTTCTATAGTATTATAAACCATAGCATTTCATTCTATTTGTCTGTTATGTGTCTACTGTAAGTTTATGTTTCAGATACCATAAAGTTTGATTAAATATTTTACAGATATAATCGCCCATTTTAAGCTTATAACAACTTTAATCACATACAAAACCTCCCATTTTATCTCCCCCCACTTACTATTTATTTATTTATTTTGTTTTTTGACATCTTAATTTTATTTTTTCAATGCTCCAAGATTCATTGTTTGTGCACCATCACACATTTTAATTTCAATTTTCTAATATGCATTTTATATGTGATATCCCTTAACAGATTATTTTAAGTATATTTATTTTAGCCATTCATTTCTTTTACTTTTTTAATATTATAGTATTGCAGTGTTCACAATGTCTATATATGAACCTTACCAATATGGTTCATATTTCCTCTGTTTTTCTGTTACTGATTGTCATGCTTTAATTTCAGCAATTCTTGTAAGGCAGGTTGGATCATGTTAACTCCCACAGATTTTGTTTCTCTAGAAAGTCTTTATCTCTCTCTTTCTCACTTTTTCTTTTTTCCCTAAAGTTTGTACCTTTACAAAGGTACTTCTGGTTGGAAATTTCATCTTCCTTCTCCCCCTTCCCCTGCCTTCATTTCTTCTTCTCCTCCTCCTCCTCCTCCTCCTCCTCCTCCTCCTCCTCCTCCTCCTCCTCCTTCTTCTTCTTCTTCTTCTTCTTCTTCTTCTTCTTCTTCTTCTTCTTCTTCTCCTTCTTCTTCTCCTTCTTCTTCTTCTTCTTCTTCTTCTTCTTCTTCTTCTTCTTCTTCTTCGTCTTCTTCATCATCATCTTCTTCTTCTTCTTCGTCTTCTTCATCATCTTCTTCTTCGTCTTCTTCTTCTTCTTCTTCTTCTTCTTCTTCTTCTTCTTCTTCTTCCTCTTCTCCTTCTTCTTCTTCACTCAGCTTTATCCCACTCTTTTCTGGCCTGGTGTGTTTCTTCTGAGAAATTGGCTGTTTATCTTCTGGGGCCTCCCTTGTAAATTAAAAGCTTCTTTTCTCTTGATGCTTTCATGAGATTCTCTATCTTTGACTTTTGGTAGTTTTAATATAATCTTTCTGAGAATATCTCCTTGGGTTGAATTTGTTTGGGGACCTTTGTACTTCCTGAAATTAGATGCCCAAATCTCTCTCCAGGTTTGGAAAGGTTTTAACCATTTCTTTAAATAAGTTTTCTAACACTTTCTCCCTCTGTTCTCCTCCCAATGATTCCAATGAGACAAAAGTTGTATTATTTAATAATGTTCTATGTGTTCTGTATGATTTCTTCACTTTTTCCACTCATTGTCTTTTTGATCTTCTGAAGGGGAACTTTCAAGGGTTCTGCTCCCATGTTTACTGATTCCCCCAATGTCTTTAGTCTGCTATTAAAACACTCTATTGAAATTATCAGTTGAGTCATATTCTCCAGTTCCAAAATTATTGTTTTATTCTTTTTTATGATCTCTATTTTTTTTACCTTCCCAGTGTGTCTTTGTACTGTTCTTTTTCTAATTTTGTTAAATTGCTTATAAGCAATTGAGTATATTTTTTCTTTGCAGTTCTCTAAGCATGTTTAGAGTAATTATTTTGAATTTTCAAATGATAAGTGATACATAAATGAATTATTATTTGTGTTTCTCTATTTAATTGTGGTCAGTTACTGGAAATTTATTTTGGTGATTTGATATTTCTCTGATTCTTAATAATTCCTGTAATATCACACAGATGTCTGTGCATTTGAAGAAGTACTCACCTCTTTCAAACTTCGTGGACTTAACTTTGGTAAGGCAAAATTATCACCTCTGGAGATAGGTATGCTGGAACATGCTGTGATCCTGAGTTTAATTGTGTGGAGTAGCAAGTGTAGGAGCATGTGGTGACTCAAGTCAAGGGTGAGTTTGCTGTATCATCAGCTCAGACTGCTGTGATCCATAATATTGGCCATTATGTGATCCTTGGAAATTGTTACTCAGGATCTATCATTGTTACAAGACAGTGGAGGTCCTCACTATTGCCTCTACAGCCAGTGGCTAAAGACAAGGGCATGTGATGTTATTGTCTGCAATGAGTTGTGTACAAATCTGAGCTGTGGTAGCCAGCTGCAGTTGCCTGTTGTATGTATAATGGACATGGTTTCTGAGGCACATTTGGTGAGGACTAGCACCAATAACAGGGGCTGTTTCTTGCAACAGTTCTATAAAATAATATATATATATATATATATATATATATATATATATACATTTTTTTTAAATTTGAGATGCCATCTGACCTTATTAGGTACAGTCACACTTCCTACTTGCCATTTATGGACTCTGCCTCCCATGACTGTTCAATGTGTTCAATTTTAAATGTGTGAAGTGCTACTTCCTTCCATTCTAGAAGTCTAATATTTGTGGATATTTTACAACCTATTTTATGGCTTTCTACATTTATCTGTTCTCAAAGATTTGGGAATTCTCTTTTTATTCAGATTTATGAAGATTTATTTGCAGCTTAGGCATGAGCACAGGAGTTTGTACATAAATCATGAGATTGCTTTCTTGATTTTCCTCCATTCAGCTGCCTCCCAACATATTTTTTGTCTCTAGGTATTCCCATTTTTTGTATTCTTAATAAAAACTAGATTTTTTTTGAATCTACTTGTTGTACATTTTCTTTTTTTAAGATTTTATTTATTTATTTGACAGACAGAGGTCACAAGTAGGCAGAGAGGCAGGAAGAGAGAGAGGAGGAAGCAGGCTCCACGCGGAGCAGAGAGCCCGATGTGGGGCTTGATCCCAGGACCCTGAGATCATGACCTGAGCCGAAGGCAGAGGCTTTAACCCAATGAGCCACCCAGGCTCACCTCCTACAGTTGTTTCTTCTCTAATTCCCTAGCTTGAGATCATAAAAAACCAGAAAAATAATGCAATGTCTGACCACCACACCCTTGAGTAGCATTTCTTCTAGTCAGAGAGGAGTGTTTTCATTTATTGAAGTATGAGATGCCTGGCTGGTCACTAATGTCACTGTGATGGTGTAAAATTGCCTGGAGACTTGGAATGAATTAAAAGAAAAAGAATAACAATAATAACAAACCACAAAATTCCCCACACTATTTGATCCTATAGGGCCCTATCCTTCTTCTCAGTCCATAAATAGTACATTTACTTGAAGCTTTAGTATTTTTTTTTTCAGTATTTACTGTGAAGATCTCTATTTGGGGCTTTAAGTCCAGACTAGGAGAGAACTGAATTAAAATACTCTAGGGGAAACTAATTTATTTAAAGGACATGTATGATTCTTTGGTAGCTTTAAAATTTCCTTTCCCCATTTTGCCTACTCCTGTTTACTTCCTAGTGTCCTCAGATAATTGCTCCAAGAATTCTATTTTTTTTTATTCACTGGGAAAGTGAGGGTGGATAATTCTTACTTCATCTTAATTTAACTGAATCACTGACTCTTATTTCTAATGTCCTATTAGGGAAAATTTATACCATATAATACTGTAGAGTGTAGTATAATTTGGTGATTCTCTCTCTCTCTATATATATATATATATAATATATAAAGATAATTTGGTGATTCTCTCTCTCAAATTATCATTATATATTATATATATATTATATATATATATACACTTGATATATCTATATCTATATCTATATATCTCCTTGATATCTATATCTATATCTATATCTATATCTATCTATCTCTCTATATATATAATGATATATCAAGAATCAATCAAGCAGGAAGAGGAAACTATATATATATATATACTGGCACTCATTTAGGAACAAATTGTCACTGGCACTCATTTAGGCACAAACTAAATATTTTAAATAATTGAAGACAAGCCCATTTCATCCATAACTATTTTATACATTTCTTTTTTTAAATTTCTTCTCAGCGTAACAGTATTCATTGTTTTTGCACCACATCCAGTGCTCCATGTAATACATGCCCTCCCTATTATCCACCACCTGGTTCCCCAACCTACCATCCCCCACCCCTTCAAAACACTCAGTTTGTTTTCAGAGTCCATAGTCTCCCATGATTCATCTCTCCTTCCAATTTCCCTCAACTCCCTTCTCCTCTCCATCTCCCCATGTCCTCCATGTTCTTTGTTATGCTTCACAAATAAGTGAAACCATAATGATAACTGACTCTATCTTCTTGACTTATTTCACTCAGCAGAATCTCTTCCAGTCTCATCCATGTTGATACAAAAGTTGGGTATTCATCATTTCTGATGGAGGCATAATACTCCATCGTGTATATGGACCACATCTTCCTTATCCATTCGTCCTTTGAAGGGAATCTTTGTTCTTTCCATAGTTTAGAGACTGTGCCCATTGCTTCTATAAACATTGGGGTACAGATGGCCTTATTTTCACTGCATCTGTATCTTTGGGGTATATACCCAGCAGTGCAATTTCAGGGACATAGGGAATTTGTATTTTTAATTTCTTGAGGAATCTCCACACTGTCCAAAGTGGCTGCACCAGCTTGCACCAATGATATCTAGTAATGAGATTGAAGCAGTGATCAATAACCTCCCAAAAAACAGCAGCTCAGGACCTGACGGATTTCTGGGGAATTCTATCAAACTCCCAAGGAAGAAATAACACCAATTCTCCCGAAGCTGTTTCAAAAAATTAAAGCAGAATAAAAATTTCCAGACTCTTTTTATGAAGCCAGAATTATCCTGATCCCCAAACCAGGCAAAGACACTACCAAAAAGGAGAATTTCAGAACAATATCACTGATGAATATGGATCATAAGATTCTCAACAAGATCCTAGCAAACAGGATCCAACAGTACATTAAAAAGATTATCTACCATGACCAGGTGGGATTCATCCCTGGGTTACAAGGATGGTTCAACATTCACAAATCAATCAATGTGATAGAACAAATCAATAAGAGAAGAGAGAAAAACCACATGGTCCTCTCAATTGATGCAGAAAAAGCATTTGAGAATATCCAGCATCTCTTCCTGATTAAAACACCTCAAAATACAGGGATAGAGGGAACATTCCTGAACTCCATAAAATCTATCTATGATAGACCCACAGCAAATATAATCCTCAATGGGAAAAAGCTTGCAGCCTTCCGGCTGAAATCAGGAACACGACAAGGATGCCCACTCTCACCACTCTTGTTCAACATGTACTAGAAATCCTAGCAACAGCAATCAGACAACAAAGAGAAATAAAAGGTATCCAAATTGGCAATGAAGAAGTCAAACTCAATCTCTTCGCAGATAACATGATTCTTTATATGGAAAACCCCAAAGACTCCACCCACAAACTACTAGAAATCATACAGCAATTCAGTAACATGGCAGGATACAAAGTCAATGTACAGAAATCAGTGGCTTTCTTATACACTAACGATGAAAATATAGAAAGGGAAATTAGAGAATCGATTCCATTTGCTATAGCACCAAGAATCATAAGATACCTGGGAATAAACCTAATCAAAGAGGTAAGGGATCTGTACTTGTGGAATGACAGAACACTCATGAAAGAAATTGAAGAAGAAAAGTTGGAAGACCATTCCATGCTCTTGGATCGGAAGAATAAACATTGTTAAAATGTCTATACTGCCAGGGGCAATCTATACTTTTAATGCCATTCCAATCAAAATTCCACTGGTATTTTTCAATGAGCTGGAGCAAATAATCCTAAAATTTGTATGGAATCAGAAGAGACCCCGAATTGCTAAGGAAATGTTGAAAAAGAAAAACAAAACTGGCAGCATCACGTTACCTGATTTCAAGCTTTACTACAAAGCTGTGATCACCAAGACAGCATGGTACTGGCATAAAAACAGACACATAGACCAGTGGAACAGAGTGGAAAGCCCAGATATGGACCCTCAACATTATGGTAAAATAATCGTCGAAAAGCAGGAAAAATTTTCTTACACCGTACACAAAGATAAACTTGAAATGGATAAAAGACCTCAATATGAGGCAGGAATCCATCAGAATCCTAGAGGAGAACATAGGCAGTAACCTCTTCAATATCAGCCACGGCAAGTTCTTTCAAGATATGTCTTCAAAGGCAAAGGAAACAAAAGCGAAAATGAACTTTTGGGACTTCCTCAAGATCAAAAGCTTCTGCACAGCAAAGGAAACAGTCAACAAAACAAAGAAGCAACCCACAGAATGGGGGAAGATATTTGCAAATGCAGTACAGACAAAAGGTTGATATCCAGGATCTATAAAGAACTCCTCAAACTCAACACACACAAAACAGATAATCATATCAAAAAAATGGCAGAAGATATATACAGACACTTCTCCAATGAAGACATACAAATTGTTATCAGACACATGACAACATGTTCATCATCACTAGCCATCAAGGAGA
Source organism: Meles meles (assembly GCF_922984935.1). NCBI lineage: Eukaryota > Metazoa > Chordata > Mammalia > Carnivora > Mustelidae > Meles > Meles meles. Next base: position 7,659,233 of record NC_060081.1, read on the forward strand.
TTCAAATTAAAACTACTTTGAGACACCACCTCACACCAGTTAGATTGGCCAAAGTTAGCAAGACATGAAACAGCATGTGTTGGAGAGGATGTGGAGAAAGGGGAACCCTCTTCCACTTTTGGTGGGAATGCAAGTTGGTGCAGCCCCTTTGGAGATCAGTATGGAGATTCATCAAGAAATTCAAAATAGAGCTTCCCTATGACCCTGCAATTGCACTAGTGGGTATTTACCCCAAAGACACAGATGTAGGGAAAAGAAGGGCCATCTGTACCCCAATGTTTATAACAGCAATGGCCATGGTCACCAAACTGTGGAAAGAATCAAGATGCCCTTCCAGATGAATATATAAGGAAGATGTGGTCCATATACACTATGGAGTATTATGCCTCTATCAGAAAAGATGAATACCCAACTTTTGTAGCAACATGGATGGGACTAGAAGAGATTATGCTGAGTGAAGTAAGTCAAGCAGAGAGAGTCAAATATCATATGGTTTCACTTATTTGTGGAGCATAACAAATAACATGGAGGACATGGGGAGATGGAGAGGAGAATGGAGTTGAGGGAAATTGGAAGGGAAGGGGAACCATGAGAGACTATGGACTCTGAAAATCAACCTGAGGGTCTAGAAGGGGCGGGTTTGGCAGATTGGGGGAACAGGTTGGTGGGTATTAGTGAGGGCACGTGTTTCATGGAGCACTGTGTGTAGTGCAAAAACAATGAACACTGTTATGCTGAAAATAAATAAAATAAATAAAAAACACACAAAAAACAGACAAAACTATCTATGTATCATCTATATACTTTAAGCCTTTGGAACCCTTTTTATAATGTAGAATACTCTATATGAGAGTTAGTTACATACAAAATATTGCATCATAACTTATTCCTGTTAGTATTCCAAAGTATGTAATACATTTTGATTACTACTGAATTATATAATCGTACTGGGAAATTGAGATAAATGAAATATTTCTTAATGGCCAATGATCACCAGAACAAGCCACACCCTTCAAATTCAGTTTCCTGGATGAATTTATCCATTTCTGACATGTCATCCTGGGCTACCTAGTTAGTACTTTGAATTCCATGAGTATTTCAATGAGGAGGATGGGAGATTAAGATAATATCAAAGCATTTGGGGAATATGCATGTAGATAATGGAGGGAAGTTTTTCTCAATGGGTCATTGCTGAACATGAATTTTATCAACAAAGTATTTTAAATAAAGAATGATTGTCTGGAACTGACACCATGGCATAGTAATAGAGCACAAGATGCAGACTCAGGTGTTTAGGGTCTCCATCTCTGATAGCATGATGCTCACTGATCTTTAAATCCTGGTAGATCTCAGATTATTCACTTGTGAAGTGAAGAATTTGACCCAGATAATTAATTCTGTGAAACATCAACTCAGTGCTTTATGATCTATAACTTTAAACTGGTGTAAAAAAATATTGATAGGACTTCTCCCACTGAGAGGCTTTTCTTCCTCCTCAACAATTCCGTGACAAGCATATGGATTTAGTTTACAGATTTTTTCACCATCTGTATAGAAAAGACTTGATATTCTGGTGCGTGCTAGCTGTAGAAATTGGGTGACTCAGGCAATGCCATGGAAACTTACAGTCACGTGATATAACTGGAGCATCAGAGAATGTGAGAAACAGAAAACAGATTCCTCTTGTAGTAAGAAAGTTCTGTCTGCCCTCACACTCTCGTCACAAACCTCATGTTCTCAGGTGAACATTTCAGGTGGATCTATACAGGGAAAGTGGAGAATTCTGGAGCCACACAATGGGTCAAAGTCTATAGTAAATGAGTAAGTCTGAATTAAGTCTTTTCCAATATACCCTGTTTTATTTTTATTTTTTTTTTACTGAGAGGTTTCTGTGCTTTGATTATCTCTGATCATCTTATTTCACAGATAGACAGTTTATCTATCTTTATTTGACACAGTGACATTACACATTTCTTTATTGGACATTAAACCTTCTCAACTCTGGGAGTTAGGGTATTAAGGACCTTAGCACCTGCAGAAAGAATCCTATCCTCTCAACTAAATAAACTAAGAGAGGATGAAAAACAGGGGAGCAGGAGGGCAACAAGTGTGGTTGATTCCTATTCAATCCTTTCTATCAAGCTGAGGTCAGTTTGGGGATAAGAGCAGGAGGCTCTTCAGGGGGTCCAGGGGCAGAGATTCATAGCTCACAGCAGTCACATGCCTGGAGGTGTTCTCTGGACGTATCCTTTCAAAAACACTCTTCATATATGTCCATAGCAGCCATCTTTGTGCTTCCTGGATATGTTCCCCTTTATGACAAACTCAAGTGGATCAAATCCAACCCTTTTTTAAATTTACTGGAGTATTTTATTAAATAACCCTTCAATGAAATAATACAGAGTTCAGAGTTCAGTTAATATCAAAATTAAGTACCCTTGTATGATCTCCTTAAAAAACCAGAAGCAATTCTTCCCTTCTTATCCTGATCACAACCCCTTCCTTCCAAGAGATATAACATGGCTGATTATTTTCAAACAACATTTTAAAAAATAAACTATTTTTTACAGAAGGTTTTGGGTTTAGCAATATCAAACAGAAACTAGAGAGAGTTCTGAAATAATTATGTCCCTACATACACATCACAATTCTCCACTGTCCGTATCCTGCACCAGAGTGGTATATTCCTTATAATCCATAAACCTTCTTTGACACATCATAGTCGCCAAAGTTCATAGTTTCCTCTTTGGAACTGGCAAATGTGTAATAATGAGTGTCCACCATTATAGTACCATACAGAATAGATTGATTACCTTAAAAGTCCACTGTGTTCTTCCTATTCACCCACTCCACCCCCTGTTTCATGGGAAAAACTTATCTTTGTGCCCTCTCTATAGATGTGTTTCTTCATTCCAGAAAGTCTTGTAGTTAGAAACATTCACAATATAGCATTTTCACATTGACTTCTTTCACTTACTGATTAACACTCACTTAGGTTTTTCCATATCTTTTCATGAATTGATAACTCATTTCTTTATACTGTTAGATTTTGTTTTATTGTACAAGGTACTAGAGCTTATCTTTCTATTTTTCTGTTTAAAAATACCTTGGTTGTTTCCATGTTTAAGCAACTACAACAAAGTTAATTTAAATACTTGTGTGCATTTTTTTCCTGTAAACAAGGTTTTCAACTATTATGGGTAAATACCAAAGAATATGATGCTGAAATACATGCAAAAAGTAGGTTTATTTTTGTATAAACTGTTAACCTATCTTCCAAAGTGGCTATACTATTTTATATTCCTTCCAGCAACAAATAAGCTTTCCTGTTGCTCCACATCTCTACAGGTATTTTGGTGGTATTGGTATTTCAAACTTTTACCACTTTAGGAATTGTTAGTGTCATCTTGTGTTCTTTTATTTGGAATTGTCTAATGACATATTACATTGAATATCTTTGCATATAACTATTTAACACTGTATATCTTTTTTTTCTTTCTTCAGCTCTTTATTTAAATTGTAGATTGTGAAAGTCCAATATTGTTTATGTGTAATATTGTGAAATTTAATTTTTATATTACACATTATAATATGCAAAATATTTATATGTAATATTGCTTTCAGGAGTATAATTCAGTGACTCATCACTTACATATGACACCTAGTGGTCATCATATAAGAACTGTGTTCCTTGATATCCATCCCCCATTTAACCTATCCCCTATCCACCTCCATCCATCAATCTTCAGTTTGTTCTCTGTCCTTAAGAGACTCTTATGGTTTGCTTCCCTTTCTGTCTGTCACTTATTTTTTTCCTCCTCATTTGTTCATCTATTTTGTTACTTAAATCCCAAATATGAGTGAAATCTTATGGTATTTATCTTTACCTGACTGAATTATTTCACCATACTCTTGTGCTATCCATATTACTGCAAATGGCAGGAGTTCATATTTTTTGAAGGTTGAGAAATGTTCCATTATGTATTCCATTATATATATATATATATATATATATATATATATATATATAAAGAGAGAGAGAGAGAGCACCAAACTATGGATAGAGCCCAAATGTCTTAAAAATACACACACACACACACACACACACACACACACACACATACACACACGTGTGTGTGTGTGTATATACACAAATATATATTTGTGTATATATACTATAGCCAACTATATACTATAGCCAACTATAGTTTGGCTATAGTTCACAATGCTGCTCTAAACATCAGGGTGTATGGGGCACCTAGGTGGTTCAGTGGGTTAAAGCCTCTGCTTTCAGCTCAGGTCATGATCTCAGGGTCCTAGGATAGAGCCCCACATAGGGCTCTCTGCTTGGCAGGGGGCCTACTTCCTCCTCTCTCTCTGCCTATCTCTCTGTCTACTTGTGATCTCTGTCTGTCAAATAAACAATAAAATCTTTCTTTAAAAAAAGAGCGTATGTACCTCATTATTTTATACTTTGGGTAAATACCCAATAATTAGGTAAATATCGATACCCAATATGAAATAATTAAATAAATACCTAATATTGCAATTGCTTGGTAATAGGGTAGTTCTATTTCCAAAATTTTTTTAAAGATTTTATTTAGTTATTTGACAGACAGAGATCACAAGTAGGCAGAGAGAGAGGAAGGGAAGCAGGCTTCCTGCGGAGCAGAGAGCCTGATTTGGGGCTCGATCCCAGGATCCCGGGATCACGTACTGAGCTGAAAGCAGAGGCCCTAACCCACTGAGCCACCCAGGCACCCTCTATTTCCAAAATTTTGATGAACTTCCTTATTGTTCTCCAGAGAGGCTGAAGCAGTTTACATTCTTATCAACAGTGCAAGAGGGTTATCACCACCTACTTTGGTTTTCTTTTTCAACTTTCCCTTGGCGATTTGAGGACCTTTCTGATTCCATACAAATTCTAGAATTGTTTTTTCCAACTCTACAAAAACTGCTGTTGTTATTATGATAAACTTTGTAATAAGTGTGTAGATTGTTTTGGGTAGCATAGGCATTTTAACTATATATATATAAACTATTTTAAATATATATATTTATATTTTATATATATATATATTTATATATATAATATATATTTATATATATATTTATATATAAATATATATATAAATATATATATAAATATATATTATATATAAATATATATAAATATATATTTATTATTTATTTATATATATATCTAAATATATATATAAATATATATTATATATATAAATATATATATATAAAATATAAATATATATACATATATATATATATATATATATTTTTCCAATCCATGAGCATGGAGTGTTTTTTCTTTTCTTTTTTTTTTTAAATATTTTATCTATTTATTTGACAGAGAGAGATCACAAGCAGATAGAGAGGCAGGCAGAGAGAGAGAGAGGGAAGCAGGCTCCCCGCTGAGCAGAGAGCCCGATGCGGGACTCGATCCCAGGACCCTGAGATCATGACCTGAGCCGAAGGCAGCGGCTTAACCCACTGAGCCACCCAGGCGCCCCTGTTTTTTCTTTTCTTTGAGTCTTCATCAATTTACTTCAAAGTGTTATGTAGTTCTTGGAGTGCAGATCCTTTACTTTGGGTAGGTTTATTCCTATGTAACTTGCTGTATTTGGTGCAAATGTAGATGGGATAAATTCCTTGATTTATATTTCTGTTGCTTTATATTTTTTAGTGTATAGAAATGCAACAGCCTTCTGTGCATTAATTTTATATCCTGCAAATTTGCTGAATTTGGTATCAGTTCCAGCATTTTTTTTTTGTTTGTGTCAGTGGTTATTTATTTAAAGTATCATGTCATCTACAAATAGTGAATATTTGAAATTTTCTTTGCCAATTTGGGTGTGTTTTATTTCTCTTTCTTGTATGATTACTGAGGCTAGGACTTCCATTTCTCTTTTAAACAATAGCAGGGTCAGTGCATATCCCTGTCATGTCCTTGATCTTAGGGGAGCAGTTCTAAGTCTTTCCCTATTGAGTATGATATGTACTGTGGGTCTTTCATATATGGCTATCATGATGTTAATATTTCTTCCCTCTATCCCTACATTGTGGAGGTTTTTTTGTTTTGTTTTGTTTTTATCAAGAAAGGATATTGTATTTTGTCAAACTTTTTTTTTTTTTTTTTTTTTTTTTTTTTTTTGCTTATCAATTGAGAAGATTGTGTGGCTTGTAACCTTTCTTTTCATAATGTAGTGTTGACTAATTTGTGGATGTTGAACCAATCCTGCATCCCAGGAATAAATCCCACTTGGTCATGGTGAATAGTCTTTTTATTTTTTTTTTTTTTTGTTGTTGTTAACTATTAGCTAATATCTTGGTGCAAATTTTTGTATTGTCTGTAATTTTCCTTTTTATTGGGGTCTTTGATTAGGAATCAAGGAAATGGTAGGCTTGTAGAGGGAGTTTGGAAGTTTTCCTTTCATTTCTTTTTCGGGAAGGGGTGTCAGTTTCAGAATAGGTATTAATTCTTTTTTTAAAGATAATATTTTATTAATTCATGACAGATAGAGCAGGGAGCTTGATGTGGGAACTGATCCCAGGAGCCATGGGATGATGACCTGAGGCTATGGTAGATGATTAACTGACTGAACAATCCAGGCATTCCTATTTTTTAAAGAGTTGATAAAACTCCCCTTAGAAGGCATTGGGCTTCTTGTTTGTTGGGAAATTTTTATTAGTGATTCAATTTCTTTACTGGTTATTTATCTGCTTAGGTTTTCTACTTCTTCCTCTTTCATTTTTGGCAATTTTTTTTCTAGGAATTTATCAGTTTCCTCCATATTCACTAATCTTTTGGCACATAACTATTCAACATACTCTTACTATTGTTTGTATTTCTTTAATGTTAGTTGTGATCTCTCTTCTTTCATTTACGATTTTCTTTATTTGGTGTCTTTCTCTTTCCTTTTTGAGAAGTCTGGCTAGGGGTTTGTCAATTTTATTAATTCTTTAAGGGCTTCTCTATAGCTCCTGGATGACCAGGATGAAATCCACTTGCTCTGGAGACTGAAGACAAGATGCTGGAAAAACTCAGAAGGTTATCAAGTTGCCATGAGGTGAGAAGAAAGTGAATGCCCTTATTTACAAATTTTGGAGAAGATCTGACTTTATTTCTCACTCTTCTATCAGCCACCTGGTAACTTGAGCTCTTATTTGAAGCAAGACAGTGGAGGAATAGAGGACCCCATTTCAACTGGTCCCTGAATCTAGTTGGATATCTATCAAACCTTTCTGAAAACCCACAAAATCTGCCCGAGATGTGAAAATATATATCTGGACCTCTCCAAGCAGAAAAACAGCTGTGTTTGGCAAGGTAGGAATGGAGGAATCATGAAACTGTGGGGAGATATCAGAAGATAAATAAAATGAGGAGGGAGGCTCCATAAGCTGACTCCTGGGATGGGATATAACACCAGAGTGCAACAGCATCCTGTGCTGGGGACTAGGCAAAAACTTTCAGAGTAGTAGCAGCTGGGAAAAGGTTTTAGAACAATGCCCAGACAGGATCCAGAAAGTTCAGGTGTACACAGGGCCTGAGGTTGCTCACAATTTTAGAAGGACAAAGGCCTGGGACATGCCTGGGCCCCTAGAACAACCTCTGAGAGAGTCACTATAGGTGGATATCTAGGGAGGCTGCAGTTTTCAGCACTGCATACAGAAATGGAGACTTTATTGGAGGGTTTAGCGAAAAGAGTAGCCTTTGTTTCTCTTCTCTGGGCCAGAGGCTTTGTTGGCGGCCATTTTTACACTGAACCCAAGAGGAGGCATGTCAAGCCTCCAGAGAACAAATATATATGTGTGTGTGTGTGTGTGTGTGTGTGCGTGTGTGTATATATATATATATATATATATATATATATATAGTTTTCAAGGAGCCCATCTCCCTGATGGAGGCAAGCAATTTGGCCCAAGAAGAGATGCATGAGAAAGAGCATGGTGACAGGTTGGCCAGAAAGACAGTCTGGAAGAAGAAGAGTATGACAACCAACAACCTTATGGACGCTTAAGACGTAAAATCACAATACCAAGGGAAAATAATATATTGAGCTCCAGAAATTTCTTCAGGGATTGTCTGTTTTATCACATACAACCCTCTTTGTTTTTATTCTTTTCCTTACACTTCTTCTCTTTTTTTTTGTTTTATTCTCTTTAGCTTTTTCTCATTTCAACTAGATTTTAATATATCAACTTATATTTCATACTACCTTTTTAACTTCTACTTTTTCCCACCTATTTTTATATAGATATATTTTCATTGTGGTTTTATATATATATATATATATATATATATATATATATATATATATATATGCTTTTCCTGTAATTCTGGGTAGTAGTGTCCTCTAACAGAGCAAAATATACTGAGGAACAAATGAAATACACTTCTGTGTCAACAGTGAGGTTACAGCCCACATTTGTCACAGCACCCATATTTAAAAATATATATATTTTCTTTTTAATTTTTAAATTTGATGAATTCTACTTTTGTGTTTCATTTTGGCTTGTTTCTTTCAGTGGTGGCTTCCGACCTCTCCAGGTTTTCTTAGGGTGCATATTGCTTGGGTCATTGTTGATATTTTGGACTCTGTACATTTTCTCAACCATCCCTCAACAGAATGACAATGAGGAGGAACTCCCAAGAAAGGAAAAAAAAAAAAAAACAGAGACAATGGCCTCTGGTGCAAACATAATGGATATGGATATAAGCATGAAGTCAGAGATATACTTCAGGGTAGCAATTATGAAGTCAATAGCTAGGCTTGAGAAAAACATTAGCATTGATATAGAATCTTTAAGGGAAGAAATGAGATCTAATCTGGCTGACATTAAAAATTGTATTAATGAGATGCAGTCTAAAGAAAATACTCTACAGTTAAGGGAAATGAAGCAGAAGAATGAAATAGTGATCTAGAAGATAAGCTGACAGAAAAGAAAGGAAGCTAAGGAAGATAGGGATAGGCAGAAAGCTAGGCTAGAAGCCCATGAGAACAGACAGAGAGACCAATGATGCCATTCCAATGTCATAATTATTAGGATACCTGAGGAGGTGCAGAACGAGAGTGGACTAGAGGTAGATTGAAGCAAATCATAGCTGAAAACTTTCCTAACCTGAGGAAGGAAACAAGCATCCCAGTCCAAGAGGCAGAGAAAACCTCACTCAAGATTAATAAGAAATAGACAAATGCATCAGCATATAGTAGTAAAATTTGCAAATCTTAGAGCCAAGGATGCTAGCCTGAGAGCAGCTAGGGGGAAGAGATTTATTATGTACAAAGAGAAGAATATAAGAATAAGACCTGTACGCAGGGACTTGGCAAGCCAGAAAGAGCTGGAAAGACATATCCAGGGTATTAAATGAGAAGTACATGTTGCCAAGAATACTTTATCCAAGAATGCTATCATTTAGAACAGATGGAGAGAAAAAGGAGCTTCAAGACAGGCAGAAACTGAAAGAATATTTGACCACCAAATCAGTTATGCAAGAAAAGATAAGGGGTATTATATAAAAGAAAAAAGACCACAAAAGTAATATAGATCAGAAATTTACAAAGACAGTATATAGAAACAAGAACTTTACAGGCAATATGATAGCACTAGATTCGTTTCTCTCAATACGTACTCTCAACCTGAATGGCCTAAATGCTCCCATTTAGGGAGATTGCAGATTGGATACAAAGAAAGGATCCATTCATATGCAGTCTACAAGAGACTCATTTTGAACTTAAAGACACCTCCAGATTGAGAGTAAGGCGATGGAGAACAATTTATCATGTCAACAGATCTTAAGAGAAAGCTAGGATAGCAATTCTCATTTTAGAGAATTATTGTTTTAGACAAATTAGATTTTAAAACAAAGTCTGTAGTAAGGAATGTAGAGGGACACTATATCATACTAAAAGAGTCTATTTAACAGGAAGATCTAACAATTGCAAATATCTATGCCCCCAACATGGGAGTAATCAACTACATAAAGCAATTGTTAATCAAAATAAACAACAATATTGATGACAATACATTTTTAATTTTTTTTAATTTTCAGTGTTACAGTATTCATTGTTTTTGCACCACACCCAGTGCTCCATGCAATATGTGCCATTTTTATTACCCACCACCTGCTTCCACAACCTCCCACTCCCCACCCCTTCAAAACCCTCAGGTTGTTTTTCAGAGTCCATAGTCTCTCATGGTTCATCTCCCCTTCCAATTTCTCTCAACTCCCTTCTCCTCTCCATCTCCCCATGTCCTCCATGTTTTTTGTTATGGTCCACAAATAAGTGAAACCATATGATAATTGAATCTCTTTGCTTGACTTATTTCGCTCAGCATAATATCTTCCAGTCCTGTCCATGTTGCTAAAAAAGTTGGGTATTCATCCTTTCTGATGGAGGCATAATACTCCATCATGTATATGTACCACATACTCCTTATCGATTCATCCATTGAAGGTCATCTTGGTTCTTTCCACAGTTTGGCGACCGTGGCCATTGCTGCTATAAACATTGGGGTACAGATGGCTCTTCATTTCACGACATCTGTATCATTGGGGTAAATGCCCAGCAGTGCAATTGCAGGGTCATAGGGAAGCTCTATTTTTAATTTCTTGAGGAATCTCCACACTGTTCTCCAAAGTGGCTGCACCAACTTGCATTCCCACCAAAAGTATAAGAGGGTTCTCCTTTCTCCACATCCTCTCCAACACGTTTCCTGTCTTGCTAATTTGGCCATTCTAAATGGTGTAAGGTGGTATCTCAATGTAGTTTTAATTTGAAACTCCCTGATGGCTAGTTATGATGAACATTTTTTTCATGTGCCTAATACCCATTTGTATGTCTTCATTGGAGAAGTGTTTGTTCATGTCTTCTGCCCAATTTTTTATATGATTAAATGTTTTGTGTGTGTTGAGTTTGAGGAATTCTTTATAGATCCTGGATATAAACCTTTTGTCTGTACTGTCATTTTTTAATATCTTCTCCCATTCCGTGGGTTGCCTCTTTGCTTGGTTGACTGTTTATTTGCTGTGCAGAAGCTTTTGATCTTGAGGAAGTGTCAAATGTTAATTTTGGCTTTTGTTTCCATTTCTTTGGAGACATATCTTGAAAGAAGTTGCTGTGACTGATATCAAAGACATTATTGCCTATGTTCTCCTCTAGGATTCTGATGGATTCCTGTCTCATGTTGAGGTCTTTTATCCATTTCGAGTTTATCTTTGTGTATGGTATAAGAGAATGGTCGAGTTTCATTCTTCTACATATAGCTGTCCAGTTATCCCAGCACCATTTATTGAAGAGACTTGCTCTTCTAAATTGTATATTTTTTCTTGTTTTGTTGAAGATTATTTGACCATAGAGTTGAAGGTCCATATCTGGGCTCTCTAATCTGTTCCACGCTGTCTTGGTGATCACAGCTTTGTAGTGATGCTTGAAATCAGGTAACATGATACCACCAGCTAACTAAATGTTTCAACATTTAGTTAGCAATTCACGGTCTTTTCTGATTCCATACAAATTTTAGGATTATTTGCTCAATCTCTTTAAAAAATACCGGTGGAATTTTGATCAGAATGGCATTAAAAGTATATATTTCCCTAGGCAGTATAGACATTTTAACAATGTTTATTCTTCTGATCCAAGAGCATGGAATGATCTTCCATCTTTTTGGGTCTTCTTTGATTTCTTTCATGAGTATTCCGTAGATCCTCGAGTATAGATCCTTTACCCCTTTGGGTAGGTTGATTCCCAGGTATTTTATGGTTCTTGGTGCTATAGTAAATGGAAACGATTCTCTATTTTCCCTTTCTGTATTTTCATCGTTAGTGTATAAGAAAGCCACTGATTTCTGTACATTGACTTTGTATCCTGCCATGTTACTGAATTGCTGTAAGAGTCCAAGTAGTTTGGGGTGGAGTCTTTTGGGTTTTCCATACAAAGAATCATGTCATCTGCAAAGAGAGAGAGTTTGACTTTTTCCTTGCCAATTCAGACACATTTTATTTCTCTTTGTTGTTTGATTGCTGTTGCTAGGACTTCTAATACTATGTTGAACAAGAGTGGTGAGAGTGGGCCTACTTGTCCTGCTCCTGATCTCACCGGGAAGGCTACAAGCATTTTCCTATTGAGGATGATATTTGCGGTGGGTCTTTCATACATAGATTTTATGAAGTTCAGGAATGTTCCCTCTATCGCTCTACTTTGAGTGTTTTATTCAGGAACGGATGCTGGATATTGTCAAATGCTTTTTCTGTATCATTTGAGAGAACCATGTGGTTCTTCTCTCTTCTCTTATTGATTTGTTCTATCACATTGATTGATTTGCGAATGTTGAACCAACCTTGTAACCCAGGGATGAATCCCACCTGGTCATGGTGGATAATCTTTTTAATGTGCTACTGGATTCTGTTTGCTAGGATCTTGTTGAGAATCTTAGTATCCATATTCATCAGTGATATTGGTCTGAAATTCTCCTTTTTGGTAGTGTCTTTGCCTGGTTTGGGGATCAGGGTAATGCTGGCTTCATAAAAAGAGTCTGGAAGTTTTCCTTCTGCTTCAATTTTTTGGAACAGCTTCAGGAGAATTGGTGTTATTTCTTCTTTGAAAGTTTGGTAGAATTCCCCAGGGAATCCGTCACATCCGTCTTGTTTTTTGGGAGGTTTTTAATCACTGCTTCAATATCCTTACTAGATATCGGTCTATTCAGGTTGTCAATTTCTTCCTGGTTTAATTTTGGGAGTTTATAATTTTCCAGGAATGCATCCATTTCATCTAGGTTGCTTAGCTTATTGGCATATATCTGTTGGTAATAATTTCTAATGATTGTTTCTATTTCCTTGGTGTTAGTTGTGATCTCTCCCTTTTCATTCATAATTTTATTAATTTGGGCTTTCTCTATTTTCTTTTCGATTAGTGTGGCCAATGGTTTATGGATCTTATTGATTCTTTCAAAAAACCAGCTTCTAGTTTCATTGATACATTCTACTGTATCTCTGGTTTCTACCTCATTGATCTCTGCTCTAATCTTGATTATTTCCCTTCTTGCGTGTGGAGTTTGTATGATTTGTTGTTGATTCTCCAGTTCTTTAAGGTGTAGAGACAGCTGGTGTGTTCTGGATGTTTCAATTTTTGTGAGGGAAGCTTGGATGGCTATGTATTTCCCCCTTAGAACCACCTTTGCTGTATCCCATAAGATTTGGACCAAAGTGTCTTCATTCTCAGTAGTTTCCATGAATTGTTTAAGTTCTTCTTTGATCTCCTGGTTGATACAAGCATTCTTAAGGAAGATGGTCTTTAGCTTCCAGGTGTTTGAGTTCCTTCTGAACTTTTCCTTGTGATTGAGCTCCAGTTTCAAAGCATTGTGAACTGAGAATATGCAGGGAATAATGTCAGTCTTTTGGTATCAGTTGAGTCCTCCTTTTTTGACCCAGTATGTGGTCTATTCTGGAGAAGGTTCCATGTGCACTTGAGAAGAATGAGTTTCTGTTGTTTTAGGGTGGAATGTTCTGTATATATCTATGAGGTCCATCTGGTCCAATGTTTCATTCAATGCTCTTATTTCTTTATTAATTTTCTGCTCCTACGATATGTGTATTACTGAGGGAGGCGTATTAAGATCTCCTACTATTAATGTATTCATATCAATGTGATTCTTTATTTTGATTAATAGTTTTCTTATGTAATTGGCTGCTCCCATATTGGGGGCGTAGATATTTACAATTGTTAGATAGTCTTGGTGGATAGTCCCTTTAAGAATGATGCAGTGTCTTTCTGTATCTCTGACTACAGTCTTTAAAATCTAATTTATCTGATATGAGAGTCACTACCCCGGCCTTCTTTTGAGGCCCATTGGCATGAAAGATGCTTCTCCATCCCATCACTTTCAGTCTGGGTGTATCCATAGGTTCCAAATGGGTCTCTTGTAGACAGCATATGGATGGGTCCTGTCGTTCTATCCAATCTGCAACTCTGTGTCATTTTATGGGCACATTTAGGCCATTCACATTGAGAGTGATTATTGATAGATACGTTTTGACTGACATCATGTTACCTTTGAAGTCTTTCTGTCTGTAGATTTTCTCTATACTTCTGTTCAATGATATTCTTAGTATGTTTTCCCTTTTATAGGACCCCCTTAGTATTTCCTGCAGTGTCGGCTTGGTAGTTTCATAGTCTTTTAAGCATTGTCGGTCTTGGATACTCTTTATCTCTCCATCTATTTTGAATTTCAGTCTTGCTAGATAGTGTATTCTTGGCTTCATGTTTTTCTCATTTACTACCCTGAATATATTTTGCCAGCCCTTCCTTGCTGAAGGAAGGTCTCTGTGGACAGGTCTGACATTATTCTAATGAGCTTTCCTCTGTATGTAAGGAGCTTCTTTGTCTTATCTGCTTTTAAGAGGGTCTGTCTTGAAAGATAATTTTTCATTTTATCTACAAGGTGTCTCGAGGACTTTCGAGAATCTAAAATCTTAGGGGGGAACCTCTCTGCTTCTAGTATATGAACGTTGTTTCCATTCATGAGATCTGGAAATTTTTCATAGACAACTTGTTCCACTATATCTTCTAGACTTCTTTCTTTTTCCTCCCCTTCAGGGATTCCAGTAATTCTGACATTGGAAAGTTTCATGTTTATCTTTTATTTCCCTGATTCTGCTTTCGTGGCTTCTGTGCTGTTTGTTCCAGGCTTCCACCTGTTCCTTTCCCTCTGTTTGTTCTCCAGATCACTAATTCTATCTTCTGTCTCAGTTACCCTAGCTTTTAGAGAATTTAGATTAGATTGGAATTCATTGAGAGCATGTCAAACATCATCCCTGGTGGCTTTCAGTTCTGCCCTAACATTGTGAACATCATCCCTGGTGGCTTTCAGTTCTGCCCTAATCAATTCCGTTTGGTCATCCATGGCTATTGCCTGGATAATTGTTAGCCTGAATTCCTTTTCTGACATATTGTCTATGTCAATAGCCATTAACTCTGTTGCAGAAGTTCCATCCTCTGTATTTTTCTTCTGTTGGACATTCATCCTACTAGTCATTTTGGTGAGAGATGACTGAATGGATGTAGCTGGATGTATCGACTGTGGTGCAGTCAAGGTGCCCTGGAATGCTTCTGTGCAATCAGGATTCCCCACCCAAATGAGAGAAAAAGGAAAAGAAAAAGAAATAGAGAAGAAGGGAAAAAAAGAAAGAAAAGAGAGAGAGGGAGAGAGAGAGAGAGAGAGAGAGAGACAGGGAAAAAAGGGAAAATTAAAGAAAAGGCACAGCCCAAATGGGCCCCAATGTAAGATTTATGAAGTATACAAACAAAAAACAGACAAACAATAGACTGATAAAAGTATATGACAAGAGAAAAAAATATATATATAAAAGGGGGATTAAAAATTGGGTTTACCTATAGGGGTAGCATTTATTGGGGAAAAGGAATTACCTTGAAGTTTAACTCTATATGTATATTAGAAAATAATAGTTAAAAAATAATAAACTAGACTAAACTTAATTAAAAAGAAAAATAAATTAAAAAATATAAAAGCAAAAGAAAAACACGGGTGTATGTATCAAAAAGTTCAGGTTAGAAGATTATTAAGGGATTTGATGTACTGGACATCTCACTGTGATGGTAAATAGGTTAAAAATTATCTATATGCATATTAAAAAAAAAGAACCAGAATAGTGTTAAAGGTTAAAAATAAAAGTTGTATTTCTGAAGTATCCATGATTGTTCTCTTGTCGTCTTCTTTTTTTTTTTTTTTTCCTTCCTGGTTGGTTTTTGGGTGAGGGGCCTGCCACGTGGGTTTTCAAACAATGATGTTCCCTGAGTTATGTCCTCCCACCCCCCTCAAGGGGGTGGGCACTGAGGAAACCCATTTTCTTAGGATTTTGTTCTCTGGAGGTTTTTATGTTCTTTCATCTGTTTTCTGTTGCTTTGACAGCTTTTGATGGTTTTTAGAGGTTTAGAGGAGAGAAAACTGCACCCAGAACTCTTTCTCAGAGAGAAGCCTCAGAATGCTCTGCAGAGCTGCTAGCAGAGTAGGTTCCGAGTCACGGTCCCTGGGGATGCAGGATCTCCTCCTTGTACCCAATACCATGGCAACATTGGTTGTCTGGGCAGCTCCTGACCACCAGAGAGGTTCCAAGCAGTGATCGCACAGTGAGATTTTCCCGCTGTCCTGGGCTGGGAATGCCTGGTCTTTCAGGATGCCAGAGCTCCTGGCTAGAACCTGTGCATACCTCTCCCAGGGGAGGGTGGGGGATGTGTTCATTTCAGGAACGCCAGGAACGTCTGGCCAGGCTCCCAGGCCCTCATGGGAGCTGGACCCCATGCGTTATCAGATGCGCTCCTGACTCAGGCACACTGGGGGCTCAGGGACCAAGACCTGGTTTCTCCACAGATCTGTCTCTGGCTCAGCACCAGGGGAGGCTGTCCTGGTTCCGGGGACTTAAGCCCCTGTCCCTAACCTCCCTGATTCCCACAATTTCCCCCCACAATGCTTTGCTCTTTTTTTTTTTTTGAGTGATTTCAACCAGAATCCAAGCTAATGCTGGTCCCCAGATGCAGAGCACTCTTGTATCGGAGTATTACTTTCCAACCGGTCGCCTCTGGTGACTCCCTTCCCCTTTTGTTTATCTTCCAATATCAGTCTGATGTTTCCATTCTGCTTTACCTGCCACTGGTGTCTTCTGCTCCTGGAAAGATCCAGACATGTGTAATTCTGATCTCGGACTGATTTCATGAGTGACCAGTGTTCTTTGGTAGGTAATCAGCTCACTTTAGGGTACAGGCTGAAATGGCACCTTCTCCTACTTCCCCACCATCTTGACTCTCTGATGATAATACATTAATAGCAAGAGACCACAACACTCCACTCTCAGCAATGGACAAATCACCTAAGCAGATCAACAAAGAAACAAGAACTTTGAAGGACACATTGGGGGAGGTAGATTTCATACATATATCCAGAGCATTCCTCTCTAAAACAACAGAATACACATTATTCTCAAGTACACACGGAGCTATCTACAGAATAGACCACATACTGTGTTACATGTCAGGTCTCAACTGACATCAAAAGATTGAGATTATTCCTTGCATGTTATCAGACCACAGTGATTTTAAACTGGAACCTATCACAAGAAAAAATTTGGAAGGAATTCAAACACTTGGAAGTTGAAGAACATGCTACTAAAAATGATTGTTTCATTTAGGTTATTTCCATAGTTTGACTATTGTAGACATTGCTGCTATAAACATTTGATTGTACACGTGCCCCTTCAGATCACTGCTTTTGTATCTTTAGGGTAAATACCCAGTAGTGCAATTGCTGGGTCATAGGGTATCTCTATTTTCAACTTTTTGAGGAACCTCCATGGTGAGGGCTGTGAAGTGCGTAAACCTGGCGATTCACAGACCTGTACCCCTGGGGATAAAAATACATTATATGTTTATTAAAAAAAATTTGAAGGGGAGGCGACCCATAAGAGACTATGGACTCTGAAAAACAACCTGAGGGTTTTGAAGGCCTGGGGGTGGGAGGTTGGGGAAACCAGGTGGTGGGTAATAGGGAGGGCACATATTGCATGGAGCACTGGGTGTTGTGCAAAAACAATGAATACTGTTACGCTGAAAAAAATTTTAAAAAACTGCAAATAAAAAAAGCATAAAAAAATTTTAAAGTAAAAAATATGATTGTGTCAAACAGGAAATTAAAGAACTTAAGCAAATGATGTAAACTAGTGAGAATGAAAACACATCAGATAAAGACATACAGGATACAACAAAGCCATTTCTAAGAGGGAAATATATAGCCATCCATGCCTCTCTAAAAAATTAGAAAAATCCAAAATGCATAAAATAACCTTACACCTATTGGAGCTGAAGATCGATCAGAAATTAAATCCTAAACCAAGCAGGAGAAGAGAAATAATAAAGATTATGACAGAAAACAATGCTCTAGAACCCAGAAAACAGGAGAACAGATCAATGAAACCAGAAGATGGTTATTCTAAAGAATTAATAAGATCAATAAACCTCTTGCCAGACTTTTTCAAAAGAAAATGAAAAACATCTGAATTAATGAAGTCATGAATGAAAGGGAAGAGATCATAGCTAACACCAAGGAAATAGAAATAATTACTAGAAAATGTATTTCACAACTATATATCAACAAATAGAGCTACCTGGAAGAAATGGATGCCTTTCTGTAAACTTATAAACTATCAAGACAGAAACACAAAGAAAAATACAATACAAGGAAGTAAATTAAAGCAGTTGTCAAAAACCTCCCAAAAAACAAGAGTCCAGGACTAGATGGTTTCCCAGGGTAATTCTCCTGAACATTAAAAGAAGAAATTATACCCATCCTGCTGAAGCCGTTCCAAAAAGTAGAAACAGAAAGAAAACTTCCAAACTAGTTCTGTGAGGCCAGCATTACCCTGATGTCAAAACCAAGCAAAGGCCCCATCACAAAGGCAAGATATAAATAAATACCACCGATGAACATGGATGCCAAAACACTAAACATGATTCTAGCCAGTAGGACTCAACAGTACACTAAAACAATTATTCACCATGAAAAAAAATGTGATTTATTCCTGGTATGCAAGAATGGTTCAGCATTTGTGAATAAATCAGTGTGATAGACCATATTAATGAAAGGATAAACAAGAACCATATGTTCCTCTCAATTGATATATAAAATGGTATTTGGCAAAATACCGCATCCTTTCTTAACATTCTTCAGCGTGTAGATATAGAGGGAATATACCTCAAATTCCTAAAAAAAAAATCTGTGAAAAAAAATCTGTGAAAAGACCCTAGTGAATATCATTTTCAATGGGGAAAAACAGAGTTTTTACCTTAAGGTCAGGAATATGACAGGGATGTCCATTCTTACCACTATTGTTCAACATAGTACTAGATGTCCTAACCTCAGCAATCAGGCAACAAGGAGAAATAAAAGGCATTTGAGTTGGCCAAGAAGAAATCAAACTCTCTCTTTGTAGGTGACATGATACTCTATGTGGATCACTCAAAAGAACCCACCCCCTAATTTCTAGAACACATAAAGCAATTCAGTACTGTGGTGGGATTCAAAATCAATGTGTAGAAATAAGTTGCATTTGTGTATACTAACAATGTAACTGTAGGAAGAGAAATAAAGGAATTGATTCCATTCACAATAGTAGTAGTAGTAATAATAATAATAATAATAATAATAATAATAATAATAATGATATACCTAGGAATAAACCTAACCAAACAGATAAAGTATCCACAGTCTAGAAACTACAGCACACTTATTAAAGAAATTGAAGAAGACAAAGAGATGAAAAATCATTTCATGCTCATGGGTTGGAAGAATAAATATTAAAATGTCTAGGCTCTCCAGAGCCATCTACACATTCAGTGCCATCCCTATTAAAATACCATTGGTATTTTTCAAGGAGTTGGAACCAACAATCCTAAAATTTGTATGTAACCAGGAAAGACCACAAATCACCAAGGAGTGTTGAAAAAGAAAAACAAAGCTGGAGGGGGTAAAATTGAGTGACTTCCAGCTATATTACAAAGCTGTGATCACCAAGACAGATTGACATTGGCACAAAAACAGAACATATATTAAGGGAACAGAATATACTCTAGAAATGGATGCTCAATACTATGACCAATTAATCTTTGTCTAATCAGGAAAAAATTTCCAGTGGGGGGGGGGAAAACAATCTCTTCAATAAATGCTGCTGGGAAATTTGAACAGTGACATACAGAAAAATTAACTTTAATCATTCTCTTATACTATACACAAAGATAAACTCAAAATGGATGAAAGACCTCAATGTGAGACAGGAACCCATCAATATCCTAGAGGAGAATAAAGGCAGTAAGCTCTTAGACACTGGCCACAGCAACTTCCTTCAAGATAGTATCCCAAAGGAAAGGAGAAAAAAAAGCAAAAATGGATTATTGAGACTTCATCAAGATTAAATCAACAACAACAACAAAACAAACAAACAAACAACAACAACAAAAACCAAAAACTTCTGCACAAGAAAAGAAACCATCAACAAAACTATGAGGCAACTCACAGAATGGGAGGCAATATTTTCAAATGACATGACAGATGAAGGGCTGGCATTCAAGAATTATAAAGAACTTATCAAGTTCAACACCTAAAAGCCAAATAATCCAGTAAAGAAATGGGCAGAAGTCATGAAAAGACATGTCTCCAAAGAGATATACAAATGGCTAACAAACTTATGAAAAAATGCTCAACGTCACTAGCCATCAGGTAAATACAAATCAAAACCACAATGAGATTCCATCTTACTCCAGTTAGATGTGCAAAAATTAACAAGACAGTAAATGACAAATGATGGAGAAGATGTGGCAAAAGGGGGATCTTTTTCCACTGTTGGTGGTTTTGCAAGCTGATAGAGCTGTTCTGGAAAATAGTATGGTGGTTCTGCAAGAAGTTAAAAGATAGAACTATGCTAAAACCCAGCAATTGCACTAGAAGATATAGTCCCCAGAGATACAGGTGTAGTGAAAAGAAGTGACACATGCACCTCCATGTTCATAGCAACAATGTCCACAATAGCCAAACTGTGGAAGGAGATGAGATGTCCATCAGCAGATGAATGAATATAGAAATATGGTACATGTATCCAATAGAATATTACTTGGTCATCAGAAAGGATGAGTACCTGCCATTTGCATTGACATGGATGGAATTTGAGGGGGTTATGCTAAGTGAACTATGTCAAGCAGAGAAAGACAATTGTCGTATTGTTTCACTCATGTGTAGAACACAGAGAATAACTTGGAGGACCATTTGGGAAGGAAGGAAGTCTGAAGGGGGAGGGATCAGAGAGGGAGAAAAAACATGCGAGACTATGGATTCTGGGAAACACTGAGGGTCACAGACGGGAGGGGGTGGGGCAGTGGGGTAACTGGATGATGGCTATTCAGGAAGATACATTTTGTGATTAGCACAGGGTGTTATACATAACTAATAAATCATTGAATATTACATCAAAAATTAATGATGTACTGTATGGTGGCTAAGTGAACATAATAAAAATAAGTAAATTACAAGAATAAAATAAAATACATCTCACCAATTAAATACATGGGTTATGGTAACATTTAACAAAAAAACAAAACAGGAAAGGATACCCAATGCAAAAAAGAGAGTATTTAACAAATTATGTTGGGTAATCTGAACAGCAGCGTGCCAAAGAATGAAAATAGAACACTTTCTTACACCAAACAGAAAAATAAAGTCAACATGGATAAAACACCAAAATGTGATTCAAGATACCATCAAAATTCTAGAAAATAACACAGGCAGTGACCTTCTTGACTTTAACCATAGGAAATTCTTTTTTTTTTTTTAAGGGGAACACTTCTTTTTTTTAATATTTTATTTATTTGACAGAGAGAAATCACAACTAGGCAGAGAGGCAGGCAGAGAGAGAGGAGGAAGCAGGCTCCACATGGAGCAGAGAGCCCGATGTGGGGCTCCATCACAGGACCCTGAGATCATGACCTGAGCCGAAGGCAGAGGCTTTAACCCACTGAGCCATCCAGGCGCCCCTAACCATAGGAAATTCTTACAAGATAAGACTTTTGAGACAAGGAAAACAAAACAAAACAAACTACTGGGGCCTCATCAAGATAAAATGCTTCTGCATGGTGAAGGAAGCAGTAAAAAAAATTAAGAGGCAACTTTCAGAATAAGTGATTTATGTGAAAATTTATGTGATTTATGTGAAAAATATTTATATCTGATAAAAGGTCAGTATCCAAAATCCAAAAATAACTTAAAAAACATGGGGTGCCTTGGTGATGCAGTCATTTAAGCACCCAACTCTTGATTTGGATTGGGTCATGATCTCAGGGTCATGAGATCCACCACCATGTCTGATCTTTGCTCAGCGCAGTGTCTGCTTACGTTTTTCTCTCCTTTTCACTCTGACCCTCCCCCCGGCCTCTCTTTATCTCTAAAATAAATAAAGAAATCTAAAAAAGAACTTATCAAACTCAACAACCAAAACCTAAATAATCCAGTTAAACAATCAGTATCCAAAATCAAATTCAACACCCAGAAAATAAATAATACAGTTAAAAAACCAAAGAGAGGGCATCACAAGGTATGAATTCAAGCTAAATTATAGCACTGTGATAATCAAGACAGTATAATAATGGCACAAAAACAAACATAGACTAATGGAACAGAATAGAGAGCCCATAAATAATCCCTTAACACTATGGTCGACTAATATTCAACAAAGCAGGAAAGAATATCCAGTTTGGTTGGGAGGGGACAGTCTTTTCAGTAAATGCTGCTGGGAAAATTGGATAGCCACATGCAGAAGAATGAACCTGGACCATTCTCTTTGACCATACACAAAGATAAATACAAAATGGATGAAAGACCTCAGTGTGAGACAGGAATCCATCAAAATCCTAGAGGATAACAAAGGCAGTAACCTCTTCAACATTGGCCACAGAACTTCTTCCAAGACATATCTCTAAATGCAATGGAAATAAAAGTAAAAGTGGACTATTGAGACCTCATCAAGATAAAAAGCTTCTGTACAGCAAAGGAAACAAAACTAAGAAACTACAAAACAACAAAACTAAATTCTCTAAATGGGAGAAGACATTTGTAAATGACATTACAGATAAAGGGTTGGTATCCAAGATCTATAAAGAGCTTATCAAAATCAACACCCATAAACCAAATAATCCTGTCAAGAAATGGGCACAAGTCATGAACAGACACTTCTCCAAGGAAGATATACAAACAACAAAGAGACATGAAAAAATGTTCAACTTCCTTGGCCATCAGGGAAATAAAAATCAAAACCATAATGAGATACCACCTTACACCAGATAGAACTGCAAAAATTAACACGACAGGAAACAACAAATGTTGGAAAGGATGTGGCAAAATGGGAACCCTCTCACACTGTTGGTGACAATGGAAGCTGATACAGCTGTTCTGGAAAACTATACGGGGGTTCCTCAAAAAGTTAAAAGTAGAGCTATGCTAAAATCCAGCAATTGTACTAAGTAGATATTTACCCCAGGGTTACAGATGTAGTGAAAATGAGGGACACTTTACCCTAATGTTCATAGCAGCAATGTCCACAGTAGCCAAACTGTAGAAGAAGCCAAGATGCCCTTCAACAGATGAATGGAAAAGATTTGGTTCATAGGGGTGCCTGTGTGGCTCAGTGGGTTGAGCCTCTGCCTTCAGCTCAGGCCATGATCTCAGGATCCTAGGATAGAGCCCCACATCGGCTCTATGCTCAGTGGGGAGCCTCCCCCTCTCTCTCTGCCTGCCTCTCTGCCTACTTGTGATCTCTGTCTGTCAAATAAATAAATAAAATCTTTAAAAAAGATGTGGTTCATATATCCAATAGAATATTACTCAGTCATCAGAAAGGATGGATACCTGTCATTTGCATTGACATGTATGAAACTGGAAGGGATTATACTAAGTGAAATATGTCAAGCAGAGAAAGACAATTATCATATGATTTCACTCATGTGTGGCCTATAAGGAATAGCATAGTGAACCATAGGGGAAGGGAGGGAAACCTGAATGGGAAGAAATCAGAGAGGGACACAAAATATGAGAAACTATGGACTCTAAGAAACAAACTGATGGTCACAGATGAGAGAGGGTGGGGCAATGGGGTAATGAGGGGATGAGTATTAAGGAGGGCATGTGTTGTCATAAACACTGGGTGTCACACCATTCAGAATAGCTGAAATTAACAACACAAGAAACAACAGATATTAGCAAGGATGTGAAGAAAGCGTAACCCTCTTACACTGTTGGTGGGAATGCAAACTGTTGCACCCACTGTGGAAAACAGTATGGAGGTTCTCTAAAAGTTAAAAATAGAATTACCGGCTACCATCCAACAATTGCACTGTTAGGTATTTACCAAAAATATACAAAAATGCTGATTCAAAGTGGCTCTTCCACCCCAATGTTTTTAGTATATCATAGCATTATCAACAGTAGCCAAATTATGGAAAGAGCCATAAATGTTCATAAACAATAGCAAATCTAGGGAAAAAGCCCAAATGTCAATTAATTGATGAATGAAGAAGAGACTCTAAATAATTTGGCCATCAAGAGGAATGAGATCTTGCCATTTGCAAGGATGTGGATTTAGCTAGGAAGTAATGTGTTCTGTGAATTAAATAATTCAGAAATGGCAAACACAGTATGATATCAGTAATGTATAGAATTTAAGAAAAAAAAATGATGAACACAGGGGGGAAAATGGCATGCAAACCAGGAAATATACTGTTAACTTCTGAGACCAAACAGGGTAACTGGAGGGGAAGAGGATAAGCGGGATGGATTAAATGTGTTAAGGGTTAAGAAACACACTTACTCTGATTAGCACTGAGTGTTGTTTATAAGTGATGAATCACTAAATTCTTTTTTTTTTTCCTTCTGGGTTCTTCATTTCTTAATTTAATTTTTCAGTGTTCCAAGATTATTGTTTATGCACCACACCCGGTGCTCCATGCAATATCTGCCCTCCTTAATACCCACCACCATGCTCACCTAACCCTCTGCCTCCTTCCCCTCCAAAACCTTCAGTTTGTTTCTCGGAGTCTGCAGTCTCTCATGGTTCATCTCCCCCTCCAATTTCCCTAGTTCACTTTTTCTTTTCTTCTCCTAATGATCTCCATGTTATTCCTTATGCTCCACAAGTAAGTGAAACCATGTGATAATTGACTCTCTGTTTGACTTATTTCACTCAGCATAATCTCATCTGGTCTACACCTGAAACTAAGATCACATTGTATGTTAAGTAAAAATTTTTGTTAAATACTTGGAGGAAAAAAATATTCTTTATTAACATTTTGAAATCATTAAACTCTTCAGATTGAATACTTTCTTTTTTCTAAATTAATTTCTAATATTAATGATCTGTACTCTTTTTTTCAGGCTAGAGTTTTTGTCAATTTTATTACTTCAATTACCAACTCTTGTTTTTATTGATTTTCTCTATTTATATCATGATTTCAATTATATTGATTTTACTCTAATTTTTATTATTTACTTTAATCTCCTCATTTAAATGTAATATGCTTTTCTTTTCCAGAGGGTGGGTAGATTATTGATCCTAGTTTTTCCTCTTTTTAACATATTTATTTAGTGTTATAAAATTCCTTCTAATAACTTATTTTTGCATCCTACAAATTTTGATAGATTTTATTTTCTTTTTATTTACTTCAAAATTATTTTGAGATATTTGGAGACTTCTTCCATTTGTAGATGGCTTATGTACAAATTTGTTTGGTTTCCAAGTATTTTCAGGTTTTCAAATTACCATTTCCTTTATTTCCATGTTAGTTTCACTGTAATCTGAAAACACACTTTATGTGATTTATATGCCTTTAAGTTTGTTCTGGTGGGCTTTATAGTAGAGAATGTGATGTACCTAGTGAATGTTGCATATGAGATTGAGAAGAATGTGTATCCTGCTTTTGTCAGATTATAAAAGTACCAGTTAGATGGAGTTGACTGATGGTGCTCTTCTGTTCAACTATGTGGTTATTGATTTTCTGTCCGTTGAATCTAAGAAATACTTATAGAGGAGTATTGGAGTTTACAACAATAATGGTAGATTCATTTATTTCTTTTTGCAGTAATATTCATTTTCACCTTACATATTTTGTCACTCTTTTAGACACATACAAACAAAATATGGTTTATCTTCTTACAAAATAATGATTTATCATTATGTAATGCTTATCTTTATCACCAGTGATTTTTCTTGTTTTTATGTCTGTTATATCTTAAATTAATATAGCTACTCCAGTCCTCTTTGGATGGAAGTAAATATGGTATGTCATCCTCCATCTCTTTACTTTTTTGTGTGAATTTATAGTTAAAATGGGTTTATTGAAGGCAATATAGAATCTGATCTTGCCTTTTCACACACTGTAACAGTCTCTACCTTCTAATTAATGTAATTAGGAATCTGAAAGATATAACATAATTTTTATACAGTTAGACTAATACTCCCACATTTGTTACTGTTTCTATTCATTGTTCATGTTCTTTGTTTTGTCTTTAAGGTTTTTCCTACGTTGTCTGATTTTAGTTGGGCATTTTATAAGATTCCATTTTCTCTTTTAAATTAGCATAATACTTTCTTTTCATTTCTTTCCTACTGGTTTATTAGAGTTTGCAGTATAAATTTACAAGTAATCTATTCATTTCCATATTTTGATCTATGAAATTTTTCTTTTCCTGGAAAACTTTATTTTCTGTTTCTTGCTGGAAACTGTGAAATTTTGTTTTTCTATGGAAGTCTTTAATTCTCTTTTACTTTTGAAAGATTATTCCAATGATAAGGAATACTAGGTAATTTAATTTTCCAACAATTTAAATATTTTATTTCAATCTTTCTTGCTTGAGTGATTTATGAAGAGATGTCCAATGTAAATCTAACATTTTTATTCTTAAAAAATACATTTCTCCCTTGCTGGTTTCTTTCAAGTCTTCTTTCTTTTCTTTTCTTTTTGTTTACTTGTGTTTGACTTTTATCAGTTTGAATATCATATACCTACGTGTAATTTCTAAGATATTTTTCTAGTTTAATGTTCTCTGAGACTCTTTTATCTGTGATTTCATGTCTGCCATTAATAAGGAGAAACTCTCAGTCCTTATTTCTTTAAATGTTTCTTAGACTCCTTCACCTCTTTCTTCTCCTTTTGTTATTCTCCCACATGTATGGAACACCTTTTGTATTTGTCTCACAGTTCTTAGATAATCATGTTTTATAAATAAGTTTCAGTTTTGACAGTTTCTATTGACCTTTTGCAAACTCAGTGGTGTTTTCTCTGACATGTCAGATTTACCAATGATCAGAGCAGGGGCATTTTTCTTTTGTGTTACATTGTTTTTTATTTCTAGCTTCTCTTTTGTTCTTTCTTAGAATTTCCATCTCTGTGCTTACATTGCCCATTTCTTTTTGCATGTTTTACATTTATTTTCCATTAGAAACTTTATACTATTAGTTTTGTTTTTAATTCCGACTATTTTCTACTGCTCTTCCATTGAGAGTGTGATGCTGATATTCTTTCCATCTCTTCAAAATCACTTTCTTGTCTTTTAACATGTCCTGTAATTTTTCTTGAAAGCTGGATATGATTTATGAGGTAAAAGGAACTAAAGTAAATGGGTACTCAGTGGGGAATTTTATGTTTATCTGCCTTGGAGTTAGTCTATGTTTACTGTTTTCTCTAGGTATAGGTGTCAGAGGCTAAAATTTCTGTCATGTTTTTGTTTTTATCTCCTATTTTCCATTTGGATCTCCATAGAGATTTCCACATCAATAAGGCCTGAAGCATGCATTTATTATTATTATTATTATTATTATTATTATTATTATTATTATTATTATTTGGTTATAGTCCCCTGCTATTTTATGGGCTCTTTATTGACGTGGTTGTAAGATGTGAAAAGGGGGACTGTAACTTTAGAATTGGGTTCCGATATTTTTGTGACTTTATGTCCCTGGACTCTGATTTGCACAAGAGTTTCTAAGTTGCTCCCCTCTCCAGCCCATCAGTGTGACAGAATGGTTAAAAGGGGGACAAGTTGCGTGTTTTTCTCCCCCAGATTAATAAAACTCTTACAAACCCAGTTTGTTAGGCTTTGTTAAAAAAAGGTTCTTTGGAGGACGAGCCTTTAGGAACAGGATGCTCTGGGGTATTTTAAAATTACCACTTTCTCCTCTTTCTACTACTTGTTTGAGGAGATTTTTCTCCAATCTTTGCCATTGGACTCTAGAAAATCTCCTTGATGTAAAGTTCACAAAAGTGTATGCATTCCCCTAAGAAAAAGTCCCTTTTAACCTTTTCACTCAAGATTATCCATCCCAAGAATCCAGCACTCATCTATTACAATTTCAGTTTTTCTCCTTAGTTCCATGGGTGATTCTTGCTATGTGGTAAACTGTGATTCTCTGTATCTGCCTGTTGGTCTCTGTAATTTGGGGGCACCTGTTTTACCTCTGATATCAACTTTCTGATTGAACTAAGAAGAGTTTTTTTTTTTTTAGTTTCTTTATTGCTTTTTCTGTTTTATTTATTTCCTGTTGTGAGAATGGGAGTGAGGACTCTCCAAGCTCCTTACATGCGAGACTGGAAACCAGACTCATTGTAGGTTGATTTATTTTCAAATATGAATGTGGCTTAAGGATTTAGAAACGAATGAACCTCTTAACTAAAATGTTGAATTAATAAATCAAAAGTGTCTTCTAATTTCCAAAAATCCTTCAACAGCAAAGGGGTTTTAGAAATATGAAAACACTCTTTTTAAAACATGTATATATTAATGCATACTATGTTTTTATCTCCCCATATTAATATATGTATTTTTTTTGAAATCTGTTCTTATGCCTTCCAGTTCTCTGCCCTAAACATTCATGTGTTTTATTTTCAGTGAATTTTTAATATTTTATTTATAACTTCTATTTTGTTCTTATTATTTTAAGATAAACCAAATTTTAGAAAAGAATCATTGTTTCACACCATACATTACACTGTATCTAAACTTTTTTTCCATTTTATTTATTTTTTCAGCGTGACAGTATTCATTCTTTTTGCACAACACCCAGTGCTCCATGCAAAAAGTGCCCTCCCCATTACCCACCACCTGTTCCCCCAACCTCCCACCCCTGACCCTTCAAAACCCTCAGGTTGTTTTTCAGAGTCCATAGTCTCTTATGGTTCGCCTCCCCTTCCAAATTTTTTTTTAAATAAACATATAATGTATTTTTATCCCCAGGAGTACAGGTCTGTGAATCGCCAGGTTTACACACTTCACAGCACTCACGATAGCACTTACCCTCCCCAATGTCCATAGCCCCCTCCCGCTCTCCCAATCCCACCTCCCCCCAGCAACCCCCAGTTTGTTTTGTGAGATTAAGAGTCATTTATGGTTTGTCTCCCTCCCAATCCCATCTTGTTTCATTTATTCTTCTCCTATCCCCCTACCCCCCCCATGTTGCTTCTCCATGTCCTCATATCAGGGAGATCATATGATAGTTGACAGAATGGGAGAAGATATTTGTATCTAAATTTTAACAATAATTCTTTTCTACATATAAAATCAACCAATTATCATTTAGTATCACTGATTTATTTATGGCTTTGACTTTCTTAAAATTACATTTATTTAAACATTGTATTTATTTATTTAAGTGAGAAAGAGATAAGGAGAGAGCATCAGCAGGAGGCAAGTTGCAAAGAGAGAGGAAGAAGCAGAATCCCCACTGAGCAGAAAGCCTGACACAGGGTTCAGTTCCAGGACCCCAAGATCATAGCCTGAGCTAAAGGCATACACTTAACTGACTATGCCACTCAGGCACCGCTATTTTACATCTTTGATTTTTTTTTTTTTTAGTATGAAATGATTATACATTTGTGGAAACTAGAAATTTGGCATATAGTAGTTCCTTCTCCAGTTTCTCTCAGTGGTAATGTTTTGTATAACCCCAACATAATATCACACCCAGGAAACTGAATTGACTACAATCCATAGAAATTGTTCATATGTTACTATTTTAAATACGCTCATTGACTGTGTGTTTGTTTGTGTGGGGGGGTATTTTATGCAATTTTAACGATGCGTAAATGTGGATAACAACATCAACCAAAACATAGAAAGATAAAAAAGATAAAATCACCACAAAGATACCTTCTGTTAACACTTTTTATTCGCATCTGCTTCCACCCCCCACCTCAACCCCATTCTGACTCCCTAATCCATGTGAACCACTAATCTATTGTTAATTTATGCAGTTTTGTACTTTAAAGAATATTTTCTGAATAGACTCATGCAGTATGTAATCTTTGTCATTGCTTTTTCACAGTGTAATTCCCCTGAGATCCATGCAACTTGATTTGTGAACATGCAGTTTATTTTATATCGATGAGCAGTATACCATATTACAATGTGCCACAGTTTACTCACGCACTGGAGGACACTTGGATTACTTCAAAATTTTGAATACTGCAAGTTAAAGTTTTATGAACACTTGTGTAACCACTTTATGTGACATAATTTGATTTCTTTGTGACTATTCCCAACCATTGTAATTTTAGTGTCATATGGCATTTGGATAGTTGCTTTTATTAGAAAATGCAAAACTTCTTTGTTTCAGAGAATCTGTGTCATTTTACATTCTCATTAGCAGTGTAGGATTGACCCAGTTAACTTGTATCTTGCCCAATATTGGCATTGTCACTTAGAAAACAATTAAAAGTTTTATTTTTTACAACAGATGTTTAATGATATTTCATCAAAGTTTTATTTTATATTTTCTTTATGGCTAAGGGTGTTGTACATATTATCAAATAATTTCCAAATTTTCAAATGAGTTTCAATTAAATTGATATCTCTATGTATACTATGTGGATAACAGAGTAACTACAAATCATGTCTGTTTTTGTTCTTTGACCTATTTTTATATCTAGTTTATTTTTCATTTTTACTTTTCATGATGTTTATCTATTATATCTAAAATATTCAGCACAGATGCTCTCATTCTTACTCAAACATTGTAAGATCAAAGGAGAAGACTCCCTCTATTAAAACACATTACTGAAACACCCCTTCTTGTAATTGGAGGTCTAGGCAATCTTTCTAACATCTGTATTTCTGCACAGGAGTTTCTGTCTGCATTGTGTGACAGAGTTCATGTGTATTTTGTGCCAAATAAGAAATTTTTATTGTCACTTATTTCATTGGTCTTGAAAGAGTCAAAGAGTAGTTTCCACTTTCAATTCAGAAAACCTATCTTGATACTAAACTGAAGAGTTTAGGGTCAAAGTTTTCTCCATTCTGTAAGGTGTTGTTTTCATCCTGTGATTGATAATGTTGCTTCCTTGGTTGTTCTTTTAATGTATAAAAACAGAATTCAGTTTGTTCAGAGTCCACTTCCTGCTTTCATTTTCCCATATGTGAGTACCCTAACAAGCCATTTTTTTCTGTTTTGGAATCATGTTCACAGTGTTTTAGAACTATTTAAATAAAAATAAACCAGACCTCAGGACAGGGACGAATGATAGCTCATGGGAGGGCAGAGGTCTGAATTTCCAGCCTTGCGACCAAAAGCTGGGTTGCAGCCTTTCTGTGGGAACCTCAGTCCCCTTCTTCTCTTGGCTCTGTTTCCCTGGCCAGGTGCAGATGAGTAAAATGGAGGAACAGCTGGGTTTTTCTTTTCCCTGCAACATAGCTCAGAAGTCGTTTTGTTCCATAGCACATTGTCAGAGCTCTGCTCTTTTCCTATTACCTGGACCTGAAGACTTCAGAATTATTCTCCTTTCAGTCTTTTTTTTTCCCCCAACTGTCATCCTGTGTCCCTTTCCTTTTCCATGCTCTTTGGGATAAAATCATATAATTATGCAAAGATGATTTGTAAACTATAAATAATATAAAAGGAATATCTCAAGACACTCTATTACTTATTTGGTCCAGTTGATGGAACACATTTTCTAAGCTAAGCCTAGAAAAGAAAAGTCAGTTTGTTTCCATGGGGAATGCTTTCTACCCACTGCTGTCAGAACCTAGAGTTAGAAACCTTGGCATCCTAAGATCATGTTGCACCCATCCAGCTGCATGACTCTTATGAGATTATTGAATACTTTGGGCTTTAGTAAACACCCTTTTGTTAACATGAGTGCATTTGATCTGAGTTTGATAGAGAATACCATGTTGATTTTAATGAAAGATATACTGTTGAACAGCAAGATAAATATACATAATTAGCCAGGAAATAAAATACATAATTTTATTTTATTTATTTTTAAAAAGATTTTATTATTTGATAGACAGAGATCACAAATAGCCAGAGAGGCAGGCAGAGAGAGAGGGAGAAGCAGGCTTCCCACTGAGCAGAGAGGCTGATATGGGGCTCAATCCCAGGACTCTGGGATCATGACCTGAGCCTAAAGCAGAGGATTTAACTCACTGAGCCACCCAGATGCCCCAAAGGACATAATTTTGAAATCTAAAATCTAAAATTGTACCTCATTCCTCTTCCTCAGAACCATCACCTATTAAAATACAGGAAAGTAATTAGTACATTAGAATATAAATTGCAATAAATTGTAAAAATAAACATGTAACAGAACTCAAAATATAAGAAATTATATCTGGGAGGTTTTTATTTTAAAATTAACTTTGTTGAAGGATAGTTGATATACATAAAATGCTCATATTTAATATCTACAGTTTTGATTTTGGACATCTAATGTTTTGTTTTCCTTCATAAGATGATCAGTCAGATGCAGCCACAACAATGGGGATGTAAGGGAGAATCAGAAAAACAAAGTTCATTTTCTCATATATTTTAGAGAAACCATCATATTCCATAAAGGAAGTTGCATGGATAAAGACAGAGGAAGTGCCAAGAAAAGCAGTTAGTTAAGCAGTTTTGATCAAAGGCTTAGCGTTTGACTTTAGCGTGCATCTACTTGGATCAGAAGAGGAGAAAGTGTATGGATAGAATGATGGGAGGGTAAAGGTCCAGGATTGTTCAATTATTAGTAAACTCAGTTTTTTAATGACAATGAGAGTGATGCAAGTATAAAGAAGTCAATCCCCAGAGGAAAAAACATATCTCTTTCCAAGATCACTTCTGTGTCCAGCTGAGCTACAGTTAACTCTGTGGTGTCCAAGATTGAGAAGTAAGGTTCATCTTCTCTTAGAGCTGGTAATATTGGTAGTGTACCTAAAATTTTAATGCAATTGTGGGTTACAGGGCTCGGTGAGTACAGACAGTCTTCCATATCAGGGAGGGGGTTTTGCACTATCCCCAGGGTATAGATACATTGCCAAACTCTACTGAGGAACTTCCAAATGTAGAAGAAGATCTAGGCAAACCTGAGATTAGATATAAGATAGATAAACTGCTTTTGTCTGCTAAGAAAATTAGGTGAGGTCATGTTAAATCCTTGTCAAAAGGTGTTTTGTGGGTGAAGCCAGGGAAAATGTCTATTCACAAAAAAAACAATGACCACTCAGTACTATTTAGCTCTCCTTGTCTAGTGGAATATTTGTTTATTTCTTATTTATTTATTTTTAACAAATAGTGTGTTATTAGTTTCAGATATACAATATAGGAATTCAACACTCCCATACAACACCTGATGTTCTTCAGAACAAGTGCTCTCCTTCATTCCCAGCACCTATTTTATCCATCCCACCTGCCATCTGGTAACAATCAATTTTTTCTCTATAGCTGAGTCTATTTCTTTCTTTCTTTTTTTTTCATATATTTTTTCATCTTTATTTACTTTCTTTTTTTTTCATTTTATTTATTTTTTCAGCATAATAGTGTTCATTCTTTTTGCACAACACCCAGTGCTCCATGCAAAACGTGCCCTCCGCATTACCCACCACCTGTTCCCCCAACCTCCCACCCCTGACCCTTCAAAACCCTCAGGTTGCCCAACCTCCCACCCCTGACCCTTCAAAACCCTCAGGTTGTTTTTCAGAGTCCATAGTCTCTTATGGTTCGCCTCCCCTCCCCAATGTCCATAGCCCGCTCCCCCTCTCCCAATCCCACCTCCCCCCAGCAACCCCCAGTTTGTTTTGTGAGATTAAGAGTCATTTATGGTTTGTCTCCCTCCCAATCCCATCTTGTTTCATTTACTCTTCTCCTATCCCCCTACCCCCCCATGTTGCTTCTCCATGTCCTCATATCAGGGAGATCATATGATAGTTGTCTTTCTCCGATTGACTTATTTCACTAAGCATGATACGCTCTAGTTCCATCCACGTCATCGCAAATGGCAAGATTTCATTTCTTTTGATGGCTGCATGGTATTCCATTGTGTATATATACCACATCTTCTTTATCCATTCATCTGTTGATGGACATCTAGGTTCTTTCCATAGTCTGGCTATTGTAGACATTGCTGCTATAAACATTCGGGTACACGTGCCCCTTCGGATCACTATGTTTGTATCTTTAGGGTAAATACCCAGTAGTGCAATTGTTGGGTCATAGGGTAGTTCTATTTTCAACATTTTGAGGAACCTCCATGCTGTTTTCCAGAGTGGTTGCACCAGCTTGCATTCCCACCAACAGTGGAGGTGATATCTCACACCAGTCAGAATGGCTAAAATTAACAAGTCAGGAAATGACAGATGCTGGAGAGGATGTGGAGAAAGGGGAACCCTCCTCCACTGAGTCTATTTCTTGATTTGCCTCTATCTTTCTCCTTATCTCTTTCTTTCTCTTTATCCCCTTTGCTTATTTGTTTTGTTTCTTAAATTTGACATAGGAGTGAGATCATATGGTATTTGTCTTTCTCTGACTAACTTATTTCACTTACCAAGTATACACTTTAGCTACATCCATGTCATTGAAAATGGCAAGATTTCATTCTTTGGTATGGCGTAGATCTTCTTTATACATTCATCAATTGATGAATGCTTGGGATGCTTCCATATTTTGGCTATTGTAGAAAATGCTCTATAAGCATTGCAGTGCGTGTATCCCTTTGAAATAGTATTTTTGTATTCTTCGGGTAAATACCTAGTAGTGAGATTACTGGATCGTAAGGTAGTTGTTTGTTTGTTTGTTTGTTTGTATTTTTCCAGTAACCTCCCTACTGTTTTCACAGTGGCTGCACCAGTTTACATTCTCACCAATGGTGCCCAAGGGTTCCTTTATCCCCATATCCTCACCAACACTTCTTGTTTCTTGAGTTGTTGATTTTAGCCATCTGACAGGTGTTAAGTTATACCTCACTGTTGTTTTGATTTATATTTTCCTAATGATGAGTGATGTTGAGTATCTTTTCATGTGTCCATTGGGCATCAGGATGTCTTCTTGGGAGAAATGTCTGTTCATATCTTCTGCTCATTTTTCATTCAGATTGTTTCTTGGGTGTTGACTTTTATCAATTCTTTATGTATTTTTGATACTAACCCTTTAACAGATAGGCCATTTTAAATATCTTCTCCAATTCTGTAAGGTGCCATTTGGTTTTGTTGATTTTTTCCTTGGATGTACAGAAACTTCTTATTTTGACGTGGTTCCAATAGTTTATGTTTGCTTTTTTTCCCCTTGCCTCCTTAGGAGACATATCTAGAGAAAGTTGCTAGAGCTGATGTCAAAGAGGTTACTGTCACACACAACTAATGAATCGTTGAACACTACATAAGAAAACTAATGATGCATTATATGTTGGCTAATTGAATATAATAAAGAAACCAAAACCAAAACCAAAACAAAAACAAAACAAGAGGTTACTGCCTGTGTTCTCTTCTAGGGTTTTTATGGTTTCAGGTCTCATATTTAGGTCCTTAATCCATTTTGAATTTATTTGTGTGTGTGTTGTAATAAAGTGATGCAGTTTCATTCTTTAGCATATTGCTATCCAGTATTCCCAACATCATTTGTTGAAGAGAATGTCTCTTTCCCATTGGATATTTTTTCCTGCCTCGTTGAATATTAACTGGCCATATAGTTGTGTGTTCATTTCTGGGCCTTCTATTCTCGGCTGTTGATCTATGTCTATTTTTATGTTAGTGCCATACTGTTTTGATCACTCCAGCTCTGTAATATAACCTGAATTCCGGAATTGTCAAGTTTCCAGCTTTACTTTTCTTTTTTCAAGATTGATTTGACTCTTTGGGATCTTTCATAGTTCCATACAAATTTGAGGATTTTTTTTGTTCTAGTTCTGCAAAAAATGCTGTTAGTATTTTGATAGGGATTGTAATAAATATATAGATTGCTTTGGGTATTTAGACATTTTAGAAGTGTTTTTCCTTCCAATCCATGAGCTTGGAATGCTTTTCCATTTCTTTGTGTCATCTTCAATTTCTTTTCTGAGTGTTTTATAGTTCTCAGAATATAGGGCTTTTGCTACTTGGTTAAGCTTATTCCTAGATATCTTATTATTTTGGGCACAATTATAAATGGGTTTATTTTCTTAATTTCTCTTTCTACTGCTTCATTATTGATGTATAGAAACGCAACAGATTTCTGCACATTCATTTGTATCCGGTGACTTTCTGGAATTTGTTTATCAGTTCCAGCAGTGATTTGGTGATCTTTTAGGTTTTCTATATATAGTATCATGTCATCTGCAAATAGTGTAAGGTTTACTTCTTCCTTTCCAATTTAGATGCCTTTTATTTCTTTCTGTTACCTGATTGCTGGGGCTAGGACTTCTAGTACTATGTTGAATGAAAGTGGTGAGAGTGGACATCTTTATCCTGTTCCTGACCTCAGGGGAAAATGTCTGTTTTTTCCCTTTATATATGATGTTCACTGTGGTTTCTCATATACTGCCTTAATTATGTTGAGGTATATTCCCTCTAAACCAAGTTTGTTGAGGGTTTTTACCATGAATGGATGTTGTACTTCATCAAATGCTTTTCGTGCATCTATTAAGATGAGCATACAATTTTTATCATTTCTCTTATTGATGTGAAGTACCTTGTTGTTTGATTTTTGAATATGGAGTTATTCTTGCAACCCAGAAATAAATCCCACTTGATAATGGTGTATGATTCTTTTGATGTATTGTTAGATTATCTTTGCAAGTATTTTGTTGAGCATTTTTGCATCTACATTCATCAGGGATATTGGCCTATAGTTGTCTTTTTCTTGTGATGTCTTTATCTGGTTTTGGTATCAGGTAATGCTGAACTCATAGAACAAGTCTGAAAGTTTTCCTTCCTTTTCCATTTTTTTGAGAAGAATAGGTATTAACTCTTCTTTAAATATCTTGTAGAATTCACCTGTGTAGTTGTCTGTTTCTGGATTTTTGTTTGCTAGGAGTATTTTGATTACTGATTCAATTTATTTGCTGGTTATTAATCTGTTCACATCTTATTTTTCTTCCTGTTTTAGTTTTGGTAGTTTATATGTTTCTAAGAATTTACCATATCTTCTGGGTTATACAATTTGTTGGCATATAGCTTTTCATAATATTGTTTTATAATTGTTTGTATTTCTCTGGTTTTTTTTTTTTCTCATTTGTGATTTTATTTGAGTTCTTTCTCTCTTTTTGCTGGTAAGTCTGGCTAGAGGTTTATCATTTTTACTGATTCTTTTAAAATACCCATTCCTGGTTTCCTTGTCCTCTTCTATTTTTGTTGTTGTTGTTTTCTACATGATTGATTTTTGCTTCGATCATTATTATTTCCTTCCTTCTGTTGGTTTTCTTTGTTGCTCTTTTTCTAGCTCCTTTTGGTGTAAGGATGGGTTGTTTATTTGAAATTTTTCTTGCTTCTTGATGTAGGCATGTATTGCTATGAACTTCCCTCTTAAAACTGCTTTGGCTGCATCTCAAATTTTGGATAGTTGTGTTTTCATTTTCGTTTGTTTCTATTTTTTGGGGGGGGGGATTTAGCTTTCTATTTCCTGGTTGACTGATTAATTGTTTAGTAGCATATTATTTAACTTTTATGTATTTGTGCTTGTTCCAGATTTTTTTCTTGTGGTTGACATGCAGCTTCATACCATTGTGGTCAGAAAAGATGCACGGTATGACTTTGATCTTTTGAATTTGTTGAAGCTTGTTTTGTGGGCTAATATTTGATCTATTCTAGAGAATGTTCCATGTGCACTTGAAAAGGATCTGTATTGTCCTATGTTAGGATGGAATATTCTGTAAATATCTGTTAAATTCATATGTTCCAGTATGTAATTCAAAGCCATTGTTTCCTTATTGATTTTCTGTTTAGATGAACTGTATATTGATATAAGTGGGGTATTAAAATCCCCTACTATTATTGTATTGCTACTAATTTGATATTTTATGTTTGTTATTAACTGTTTTATGTATTTGGGTGCTCCTATGTTGGGTACATAAATATTTGCAATTGTTATCATTTCTTGTAGAATTGTCCCATTTATTATTTCATAGTGTCCTTCTTTGTCTCTTTTTACAGTTTTTGTTTTAAAAACTATTTCTTCTGATGTATTACTACTCTGGCTTTCTTTCTTTATTTTTTAAAGCTCTTATTTATTTATTAGGGAGAGAGGGGGTGAGAGAGAGAGAGAGAGAGAGAGAGAGAGAGAACAAGTCTGGGGAAGGGCAGAAGGAGGAATAGACTCTCCACTGAGCAGGAGCCCGATGTAGGGCTCAATCCCTGGCCTCCTGGATCATGACCTGAGCCAAAGGCAGATGCTCAACCAAATAAGCCAACCAGGCACTCCAACTCTGGCTTTCTTTTGACATTCATTTGCACAATACATGTTTCTCCATCCCCTTACTTGCAATCTGCAGTTGTCTTTAGGTGTAAAACCAGTCTCTTATCGGCAGCATATGGATGGGTCTTGTTTTTTTTTTTGTTTGTTTGTTTGTTTTTGTTTGTTTGTTTTTTTCATTCTGTCATCTTCTATCTTTTGACTGGAGTGTTTAGTTCATTTACATTCAAAATAATTATTGACAAACATGTATTTATTGTCATTTTATGACTTGTATTTTTTTCTGAAGATTTTCTCTGATCCTTTCTTTTCTTTCATGTTTTGCTGATTTCCTTTAGTGATATATTTGGATTTCTTTCTCTTTATTCTTTGCATAGTTATCACTGGTTTTTGATATATGGTGAACATAGGTTTGTTTATTACCTCTTCTGCATATAATTGTCTATAATAGTCATTTACGTTTTAGTGGAAAACAAGTTTTAGTGGACTAGTTGAATGTATGATGTTGAATTTTCTCTTATACAATATGAAGCACTCTAATAAAATATCTGTGGAGGAGCACTGAGTCCAATCATCATCAAATCTAATAATATTTTCCCCAATAACAAACAAATTATCTCTGCCCTTGATGTTCTATCAGTTTGAGTTTTCCAAAGTGACCCAGAGTTTCTTTTAATTGAAGTAGTGTATGCAAATCTCTTGCTTCCCACTTCTCTCACTGCGGAAAACAAAATCTAGAAGTATATTGTACTAAATTCCAAATTTCAGAAACTTTCATTAGCAAGTACTTTCCAAGTATCCAGGAAGGTAGGGCTGTATTTTCATTATATTCTCCATGGAGAGTTTCATAATGAAAATTAGTTGATTTAATTTTGTGGTAATCAATTTTTAATTTTAAATTGTGTTTTCAAATTTAATATTAAAAACTGAACTGTTATTTTTTATTATGGGGTCCTCCAATGGTGGTGTTATAGGGCAGAGAATAGACTAAGCATAGGGAACATGTTCATTAATCAACTGCTATTTTAAATTATCATAAAATGAATAATATTAGGTTTATCTGTACGAGTCAAAAAGTTAACATTAAAAAATAAATGAGGTGCACCTGAGTGGCTCAGTGTTTTAAGCCTCTGCCTCCGGCTCAGGTCATAATCCCAGAGTCCTGGGGTTGAGCCCCACTTTGGGCTCTGCTTGATGGGGAGCCTACTTCCTCCTCTCTCTCTCTCTGTCTGCTGCTCTGCCTACTTTTGATCTCTCTCTCTGTCAAATAAATTTTTAAAAACCTAAAAAAAAGATAAAAATGAATTAAATGCTATGGAAATGTGTTTGGCAAGCAGATATGTTTTCAGTGAGAAGATTTTTTAATGTTAGAAATTGATAAACTAGTTCTGTCCAATAGAACTTTCTCTAATGATGGAAATATTATTTAATACAATGGTTACTGAACACTTGAAATGAGGATAATAGGACTGAGAAGGGGAATTTATTACTTTTTAATTTTTATTTTTTTAAAGATTTTATTTATTTATTTGACAGAGAGAGAGAGAGAGATCACAAGTAAGCAGAGAGGCAGGCAGAGAGAGAGGGGGGAAGCAGGATCCCCGCTGCCTGCTGAGCAGGGAGCCTGACATGGGGTTCGATCCCAAGGACCCTGAGACCATGACCTGAGCCGAAGGTGAGGCCTTAACTGACTGAGCCACAGAGGCGCCCTATTTTTCAATTTTTAATTAATATGCATTTAGATTTATGTAGATAAATATGGCTGCAACCTTAGAGAACACAGCTATATCCTGAAAATTAAGACACTTAAAGAAGGTTGTTATCATTAGATGTTTAGAGGAGTATTTACCAATTGTTACTATAAACGTCAGAGTGCATTAACAAAAATGGAAGTAAGGCCAAGTGATGACAATTTTTTTTCTTAACACCTTCTTAATATAGAATCGGTATGGTATTTAATAATTACCATAATGAACTGTCGGGCTCTTTATCTCATTCTTTGACCCCTCCATGTCTGAGAGAGTCTGCCACATGGTGGGTGTAATTCGATATATGCCAAATAGCTGGAAGTATGTTAGTTGTATGCAAATTACCTAGTCTGTGGTTCTCAAAGGCAAGCAGCTCAGTATCTATTCCTGGCAAGTGGCACAGTGAAGGGTACAGAGCAGGCAGCAGTAAATGCCTGTAAACTGACAGGTAGACTTGGCACATATTTATTCCTCTAATTCTTTTTTTTTAATTTTTAGATTTTTAATTTATTTATTTTTCAGAGAGAGACTGCACTAGCGGGGGGGGGGGCGGATTAGGCAGAGTTAGAAACAGACTCCACACTGATCAGGGAGCCCAATGGAGGAATCCATCCAGGACCCTGGGCTCATAATTTGAGCTGAAAGCAGATGCTTAACTGACAGAACCCTCTAGGTGTCATATTCCTCTAATTCTTGCCAAGAAAAAATGGAAATTATGTGTGTACTATGAACATGAATATATAAACATCACCACATTCACATGTGTACACACACACACACACACATGATTTCATTCCTGGTTTAGATTTCTGCATGTTTAATGCTATATTTATTACCAAGAGCTGTGAGTTTCATATACTTGGAAGAGAAGTAGATTTTGCAGGAGTATGTAAAATCTAAAGAAATGCCTATATTTTAAAATGTTATGTGGCTTGCAAGTTGCCTTTATTTAGAAGCAAAAGCAACCCTGTCCTTCATGAAATTGACCATGTCTGCAGTGACAGAGAAGCCACCGTTTGGCTCCATCATCTTTTTCTTTGTACTTGGAATACCCCTTAATGGAGAAGAGTCTTTCTTTTCCTTTCTTTTCTTAACTATATTTTTGAGGTTTTGGCATGGAATAGCAGAAATCTCAGAAACAGATTGCTGGCTTTAGCCTTTTGGAGAGGGAAAAGAAACAAGGGCAGCCAAGTACACTGCAATGGGCAAAGGGAGTATTGTACCCAAGCTATTGTTATCTTGGGATGCTGATGCTGTATGCCAAGAAAGTCCTCTTCGGCCCTCTTGAGAGTTTTGGAGAAACATCCTCCATTAGAAATTCTGAAAAACTATGACAAGCTTTCTGTGAAAGGGAGGGAGAGCAGTGACTCTCGAGATGCTGGGCAAACTTCCTTGGGGGTTGTACATATTTCTACTGAATTGAACTTGGGTCATTTTTTTTTTTTTCACAGTAAGTCATTATTTGAAGAATTTGGTCATGTTTGTGATTCTTCAGTGTACTGAATGCAGCCCACAGTCATTTGTATTAAGGAGAATGTGGATGGTTGGACAATTATTAGGACTCTAAGTCACTCTTTCCTTGTGTTTTAAGTGTTCTGGTGGTTGTAGGAAGCACAGGTAGTTCTTGGATCATTTATTCTGGGAGAATCCAGCTGCTCTGCCATTCAAGCAGTCTGCCAGAGACTTCCATGAGTTGAGGATGCATGACTTCCTTCAAACAACCAGTGCCAGTTTGGCGTTGGCATTAATGAGTCACCTTGGAATTCATTGCCCATCCCCATTTGAGCTTTCATATTATTGTAGTTCGGGCAAACAGGTCAGCTGCAAGACTGTGAGAGACCTTGAGTGAGATGTGCCTATTCCAGTTGTCCCTAATTCCTTTGCCACTGAAATTATAGGTTTCCCACTTCTTGTCATGTTGAAGTAACTGATACTGGGTTTGTCTTCTTGGTATAAATTTTTTTTGAGGTTTTAATTAATTAATTTATTTTTTTCAGT
This sequence comes from Meles meles, assembly GCF_922984935.1. Lineage (NCBI taxonomy): Eukaryota > Metazoa > Chordata > Mammalia > Carnivora > Mustelidae > Meles > Meles meles. Next base: position 7,701,218 of record NC_060081.1, read on the forward strand.
GTAACAGTATTCATTGTTTTCGCACAACACCCAGTGCTCTATGCAAAACGTGCCTTCCCTATTACCCACCACCTGTTCCCCCAACCTAAATTTTTAGAACTGGAAAAACATATGAAACAATGCTTTTTTTCAAAATTAGACAATAGGCCGTGAAGGACAGATCCAAGGAAAGGGATAAGAGATGATGGGATCCCTACAGTTTCTCTGGTTACAACTACCTGGAGACACCTTGTTGACCTCGGCAAAAGAAGGGATGAACCAGGCAGGGTATAACACTACTGTGGAGTTGAGAAGACAGAGATTAGAGTCTGGGGAGGAAGAAGTGGGTGGAATTTGCCAGGCAGAGTACTCCAGAAGGGGGAGTCATGCAGAAAATGGCTCCAGAGATCAAAAGAGGGTCCTTTTGAATATGTCACTGAATGGTAGGCTTCATGTATGTGGGATGTGAAACTCTTTGAGGCACCATGAAGATCAGTGAGGGAGCAAGAAGCTCAGCCACTTCCCAAAATTCACCATTGGCTGGGAGACAAGTTCCAGTGAAATTGTCTGGTTAGTCAGTGGAGATAGATGAATGGTCAGGCTTTAGTAATGAGGCCAAATTAATAGTAATTGTAAAACTTACTCTAATAAGTCTAATAATAATAATTCTAATCTAGATCCAGTAAAGCTTAAAAGTAAGCTAGTCGGAAAGTTACTTAACTGCCTGCCAAAACAAATTTCAGTATTCTCTGTAGAAAGGAAAACTTGATAACCACATATTTAACATCTATTACAAAATTGTACGACATGCAGAAATAAATATATAATTAAATAAAATAAATTCATAATAAAATATACAGCTCTATATGTTATATACATACATATATATATATATACATATGTACATACATACATATGTATTGCTATAGTTAACATACATATATATGTATTACTATAGTTAACCTGGAAAAATTCAGGCAATAGACAGGTACTTAGAAATAGCAAAGTGAGAGAATTAGCTTAAGGGTTTTACAATGGTTATTTTAAATATTTATGTTTAAAATAATCTTTATGGTTAAATCATTATGTTTAAAATCTTCACTTTAACATAATTAGGACAGGAATGGGAGATATAAAAATAAACCATGAACAGGTGGACATAAAAGTACAATATACAAAATGAAGATTTTACTGGATGGGACTAAGAACAGCCACTGAAAAAGGAAAACTCAGTGAACCTGAAAATGTACAAAAAAGAATTATATAAAGGAATAATGCAAAAAAATCTAAATGTATTGAATGTATATGTGTACATACACATACATTATATATCATATATTTATATATAATATATACTAAATATACATATTATGCACATATGTATGCACATATATACATATATACACATGTATATATATTATATACAAATACACAATTATACAAGAAGCCGAGAAAAGTAAACACATAAAAAAAGCATAGAGAGCCCATGATTTGTGGGACAATATCAGGTCTAATTTACATTCAGTTGGTGCCCCAGAAAATGTGGGATTAGAAAGAATTTCTAAAGAAATAATAGATGAAAATTTTCCAAAATTAATGAACTCTCTAAACCCAGGGATCTAAAAGTTTCAGTGAACCCAACTGAGTGAGATAAGTACAAAAAAGAAAACAGATGGTGTCCCAACTTAACAAAATTTGTGAAAATCATTGATTAAAAAAATCTTAAAAGCAATTGGAGATAAAAGATATATTGCATCTTGGGCCATAAAGAAAAGGATAATTTCAGATGCCTACTCAATAACTAGGCAAATCAGAGGAAAATGAAATTCTATCTTCATATCCTAAAAGAAAAGGAAGAAATCCTATAATGTACAATGTTAAATCCACCAAAATTATTCAAAAGTGAAGGCAAAATAAAGGCTTTTTTTAGAAAAATATGTATATGATTTGACACCAGCAGACTTGCACTACAGGAAATGTTAAAGGAAGTTCTTCAAGTGTAGTAGAAATGATAACAGATGGGAAATTGGACCCACAGAAAGGAAGGAAAGGTACCAAAAATTTAGAAAAATCGATGTACCAAATGATGTGATTACTTACTGACAGTGATGAAAAGAGAAACAAAAACAAACTGATTCTGCTTTTACTAGGGAAGTATTTTAACATATATTTACTTTAATTGAATAAAGCATGAGGAAAGTACTCATGAAAACAAGATAAATCACAACAAAATCAGAGTCAGCACACACTCACTGAATTCAAACACAAAGACCAGAGTGATGGGGAGAGGGTCTCCAAAGAGAAGGCACAGTCTTTCTGCCAGTTCAGGCTGTTTAAGGTCTATTCAGAGTATTTGCTGAAAAGTAGCAAAGCTGAGGACGTTCCAGAAATCAATTGTATATCTGAATCTTACAATATTTCAAGATGATACTCCCCCCAAATGTGACACTTCTAGGAGAATTCAGTCTATGGTATGAGATACTCAACTATGCCTTGACTTTTTCTCTTAGTCCTTTGATTCTCTGTTGTCTCTTCTTTAATTTTCAAATACAAAATATTGAGCTGTAATTGACAGGTAACATTGCGTCCATTGAGGATATACAATGTGTTAATTTGATACATTTATAAGTTGCAGTATGATTACTGGTGTATTTTGGCTGACACCTCTCATATGTCACATAATTATAATTTACTTTTTGTTGTAAGGATAATTCAGATTTAGTATTTTAGCAACTTTTAAGTTTATCATACAGTATTGTTGGCCATAATCTCTATGCTATGTATTAGATCTCCAGGACTTATTGATCTCCTAGTTGCTTGTCTGTACTCTAAACATCTCCCCAGTTTTTCCACCCACAACCATCATTCTACTCTGTTTCTATGAGTTTGGGTTTTTTAGATTCCACAAGTGAGATCATCTAGTATTTGCCTTTCTTTATCTGACTTACCTCACTTAGCATGATGCCCTCAGTTTCTCTGTGTTGTTGCAAATGTCAGGAAATCTTGCTTGGGGAAACAGTGTCTACACAGCTCCTTCTGTGATTGGTATTCATGCTGAGTCCTGCTGCTCTTTGTGAGCATTTCCCCTGCCTTGGTTGTGGCTACTTTCTCACCAGCTCTGTGGAGAATACTAATAAGGCACATATGCTGGACTCTGCTCTTGTTCTGGGATGAGCTTCAGAATGAGATTGTTATTGGAAATGGAGAGGAAGGAATGGAAAAGAGGTGCAAATGGAAATGAGAGTTTCTGGAATAGGCTCATTGAAGGTGTGTATAGTGCACATATGCACTCAAGTGTTAAATTTTTAGATTTTCCTAGATGTGTAAACATGAATCAGGATCTCTTTACATGGCAGCAATGGTGATGCCATGTCTCATTTTGTGAGATAATAACTGCCTTGGGCTGACACTGTCATGGTTTCAGGCACTCCTTAACTTGCAGGAACCTCTGCTCCCAGCTTGAGCTCTCTGGGGAGCGGAGAATGGCAGTGTCACACATCTGGATAGAACTGGGGCTCTATCACTAACTGAAGTTGTCCAAAGCTGACCTAGTTACCTCCTCCCCCAGGGCAGCGGCTCCTGCTTCCAGCCCCAGAAGTCACAGAAGTCTCTGATCTTTCCCTTTCCCATCACCACAAGCCTGCCTTTTGTTTCACAAGGTACTTTAATTAATAAACAATGAATCTTGGAACACTGAAAAAGAAAAATAAATTTTAAAACAAAATAGAAGTCTTTCCTGTCGTGGCCAGTGTGACAAATCCACCAGGAATGTGAGGGTAAGAGGATCGTGAAAAAAAGTTAAAGAGACAAAGAGACAAGAAGTTAAAGAGACAGGAGGAGCACTGAGAAGGATGTCCAAAAGTGCGGAATTTATTCAGGGCAGCGAGGCATTATATAGCTAAAAGAAATAATTACAAAGAATTATCCATCATTAGCTAATTACAAAAGAATTTGTTACATATGCATAAAAGGCAACTCAGACTTTAAAGGAGACACAAGTTAGGGCCTGGTTTGGTCCTCATCTCAAGCCTTATCGTGGCCTCCCACACTCGTGGAATTCAGTCCCCCTAGTTTTCAAGGCCTGACATTGTGAAAAATCATTTTACCCTTGTGGGCTCTCTCATTCTTTCCTCTTTCTATACTCCCAGTCCCCTCTCTTCCTCCCCGGGGCAACTCCCAAACACCACTTCTCTCCTTCATAATCTCTCAGATGCTGCTGCTTCTCTACATTTCACTGTGGAATTTCTTCTGCCAGTCTTTGGATCACTTTCCAGTTTATTCATCTGGATGTAATACCTAATTGTAAACATGGAGTGAGGTGCATTTAAGGTCCTCCTACTCTGCTATATTCCCCAAGTATCCCCTATTCCTTGGTATCTTATTTTACTTGCTGAAATTATAAATGGGATTGATCATTTATTTCTCTTTGTGTTCCTTCATTATTTAGGTATAGAAATGCAACACATTTGGGAATGTTGATTTTGTATCTTGTGATTTTTCTAAATTCATTTACTAATTCTAGTAGTTTTTTTTGTGGACTTCTTAGTCCACAAAAATGATATGTAATATCATGCCATCGGCAAATGGTGAACATTTTGCTTTGTCCTTACCACTTTTATTCTTTTTGGTTGTCTAATTGCTGTGACAAGGTCTTCTACTCACCACTTGAATAAAAGTGGTGAGAGATGATATCCTTGTCTGATTCCTAACTAAGAGGGAAAGCTCTGTTTTTTCCAATTGAGTGTGATTTTTTTTTTATTTTTTTTTCCATTTTATTTATTTTTTCACTGTAACAGTATTCATTCTTTTTGCACAACACCCACTGCTCCATGCAAAACGTGCCCTCCCCATTACCAACCACCTGTTCCCCCAACCTCCCACCCCTGACCCTTCAAAACCCTCAGGTTGTTTTTCAGAGTCCATAGTCTCTTATGGTTCGCCTCCCCTCCCCAATGTCCATAGCCCGCTCCCCCTCTCCCAATCCCACCTCCCCCCAGCAACCCCCAGTTTGTTTTGTGAGATTAAGAGTCATTTATGGTTTGTCTCCCTCCCAATCCCATCTTGTTTCATTTATTCTTCTCCTATCCCCCTACCCCCCCATGTTGCTTCTCCATGTCCTCATATCAGGGAGATCATATGATAGTTGTCTTTCTCCGATTGACTTATTTCACTAAGCATGATACGCTCTAGTTCCATCCACGTCGTCGCAAATGGCATGATTTCATTTCTTTTGATGGCTGCATAGTATTCCATTGTGTATATATACCACATCTTCTTTATCCATTCATCTGTTGATGGACATCTAGGTTCTTTCCATGGTTTGGCTATTGTAGACATTGCTGCTATAAACATTCGGGTACACGTGACCCTTCGGATCACTATGTTTGTATCTTTAGGGTAAATACCCAGTAGTGCAATTGTTGGGTCATAGGGTAGTTCTATTTTCAACATTTTGAGGAACCTCCATGCTGTTTTCCAGAGTGGTTGCACCAGCTTGCATTCCCACCAACAGTGGAGGAGGGTTCCCCTTTCTCCACATCCTCGCCAGCATCTGTCATTTCCTGACTTGTTAATTTTAGCCATTCTGACTGGTGTGAGGTGATATCTCATTGTGGTTTTGATTTGTATTTCCCTGATGCCGAGTGACGTGGAGCACTTTTTCATGTGTCTGTTGGCCATCTGGATGTCTTCTTTGCAGAAATGTCTGTTCATGTCCTCTGCCCATTTCTTGATTGGATTGCTTGTTCTTTGGGTGTTGAGTTTGCTAAGTTCCTTATAGATTTTGGATACTAGACCTTTATCTGATATGTCGTTTGCAAATATCTTCTCCCATTCTGTCAGCTGTCTTTTGGTTTTGTTAACTGTTTCCTTTGCTGTGCAAAAGCTTTTGATCTTGATGAAATCCCAATAGTTCATTTTCGCCCTTGCTTCCCTTGCCTTTGCCGTTGTTCCTAGGAAGATGTTGCTGCGGCTGAGGTCGAAGAGGTTGCTGCCTGCATTCTTCTCAAGGATTTTGATGGATTCCTTTCTCACATTGAGGTCCTTCATCCATTTGGAGTCTATTTTTGTGTGTGGTGTAAGGAAGTGGTCCAATTTCATTTTTCTGCATGTGGCTGTCCAATTTTCCCAGCACCATTTATTGAAGAGGCTGTCTTTTTTCCATTGGACATTCTTTCCTGCTTTGTCGAAGATTAGTTGACCATAGAGTTGAGGGTCGATTTCTGGGCTCTCTATTCTGTTCCACTGGTCTATGTGTCTGTTTTTGTGCCAGTACCATGCTGTCTTGATGATGACAGCTTTGTAATAGAGCTTGAAGTCCGGAATTGTGATGCCACCAACTTTGGCTTTGTTCTTCAATATTCCTTTGGCTATTCGAGGTCTTTTCTGGTTCCATATAAATTTTAGGATTATTTGTTCCATTTCTTTGAAAAAAATGGATGGTATTTTGATAGGGATTGCATTAAATGTGTAGATTGCTTTAGGTAGCATAGACATTTTCACAATAGTTATTCTTCCAATCCAGGAGCATGGAACATTTTTCCATTTTTTTGTGTCTTCCTCAATTTCTTTCATGAGTACTTTATAATTTTCTGTGTATAGATTATTAGTCTCTTTGGTTAGGTTTATTCCTAGGTATCTTATAGTTTTGGGTACAATTGTGAATGGGATTGACTCCTTAATTTCTCTTTCTTCTGTCTTGTTGTTGGTGTACAGAAATGCAACTGATTTCTGTGCATTGATTTTATATCCTGACACTTTACTGAATTCCTGTACAAGTTCTAGCAGTTTTGGAGTGGAGTCTTTTGGGTTTTCCACATATAGTATCATATCATCTGCGAAGAGTGATAGTTTGACTTCTTCTTTACCAATTTGGATGCCTTTAATTTCTTTTTGTTGTCTGATTGCTGAGGCTAGGACTTCTAATACTATGTTGAATAGCAGTGGTGATAATGGACATCCCTGCCTTGTTCCTGACCTTAATGGAAAAGCTTTCAGTTTTTCTCCATTGAGAATGATATTTGCGGTGGGTTTTTCATAGATGGCTTTGATAATATTGAGGTATGTGCCCTCTATCCCTACACTTTGAAGAGTTTTGATCAGGAAGGGATGCTGTACTTTGTCAAATGCTTTTTCAGCATCTATTGAGAGTATCATATGGTTCTTGTTCTTTCTTTTATTAATGGGTTCTATCACATTGATTGATTTGCGGAAGTTGAACCAACCCTGCAGCCCTGGAATAAATCCCACTTGATCGTGGTGAATAATCCTTTTAATGTACTGTTGAATCCTATTGGCTAGTATTTTGGCGAGAATTTTTGCGTCTGTGTTCATCAAGGATATTGGTCTGTAGTTCTCTTTTTTGGTGGGATCCTTGTCTGGTTTTGGGATCAAGGTGATGCTGGCTTCATAGAATGAGTTTGGAAGTTTTCCTTCCATTTCTATTTTTTGGAACAGTTTCAGGAGAATAGGAATGAGTTCTTCTTTAAATGTTTGGTAGAATTCCCCTGGGAAGCCATCTGGCCCTGGGCTTGTGTTTGTTTGGAGATTTTTGATGACTGTTTCAATCTCCTTACTGGTTATGGGCCTGTTCAGGTTTTCTATTTCTTCCTGGTTCAGTTGTGGTAGTTTATATGTCTCTAGGAATGCATCCATTTCTTCCAGATTGTGCAATTTGTTGGCGTAGAGTTGCTCATAGTATGTTCTTATAATTGTCTGTATTTCTTTGGTGTTAGTTGTGATCTCTCCTCTTTCATTCATGATTTTATTGATTTGGGTCCTTTCTCTTTTCTTTTTGATGAGTCTGGCCAGGGGTTTATCTATCCTATTGATTCTTTCAAAGAACCAGCTCCTAGTTTCATTGATTTTTTCTATTGTTTTTTTGGTTTCTATTTCATTGATTTCTGCTCTGATCTTTATGATTTCTCTTCTCCTGCTGGGTTTAGGGTTTCTTTCTTGTTCTTTCTCCAGCTCCTTTACACGTAGGGTTAGGTTGTGTACTTGAGACCTTTCTTGTTTCTTGAGAAAGGCTTGTACCGCTCTATATTTTCCTCTCAGGACTGCCTTTGCTGTGTCCCACAGATTTTGAACTGTTGTGTTTTCATTATCATTTGTTTCCATGAATTTTTTCAATTCTTCTTTAATTTCCTGCTTGACCCATTCATTCTTTAGAAGGATGCTGTTTAGTCTCCATGTATTTGGGTTCTTTCCAGCTTTTGTCTTGTGATTGAGTTCTAGCATCAGAGCATTGTGGTCTGAAAATATGCAGGGAATAATCCTAATCTTTTGATACCGGTTGAGACCTGATTTGTGACCCAGGATGTGATCTATTCTGGAGAAGGTTCCATGTGCACTAGAGAAGAATGTGTATTCTGTTGCTTTGGGATCAAATGTTCTGAATATATCTGTGATGTCCATCTGGTCCAGTGTGTCATTTTAGGCCTTTATTTCCTTGTTGATCTTTGGCTTGGATGATCTGTCCATTTCAGTGAGGGGAGTGTTAAAGTCCCCTACTATTATTGTATTATTATTGATGTGTTTCTTTGATTTTGTTATTAATTGGTTGATATAATTGGCTGCTCCCACGTTAGGGGCATAGATATTTAAAATGGTTAGATCTTCTTGTTGGACAGACCCTTTGAGTAGGATATAGTGTCCTTCCTCATCTCTTATTATAGTCTTTGGCTTAAAATCGAATTGATCTGATATAAGGATTGCCACCCCAGCTTTCTTCTGATGCCCATTAGCATGGTAAATTGTTTTCCACCCCCTCACTTTAAATCTGGAGGTGTCTTCGCGTCTAAAATGAGTTTCTTGTAGGCAACATACTGATGGGTTTTGTTTTTTTATCCATTCTGATACCCTGTGTCTTTTGATTGGGGCATTTAGCCCATTAACATTCAGGGTAACTATTGAGAGATATGAATTTAGTGCCATTAGTAGCCTGTAAGGTGACTGTTACTGTATATTGTCTCTGTACCTTTCTGATCTACTACTTTTAGGCTCTCTCTTTGCTTAGAGGACCCCTTTCAATATTTCCTGGAGAGCTGGTTTGGTGTTTGCAAATTCTTTCAGTTTTTGTTTGTCCTGGAACATTTTGATCTCTCCTTCTATTTTCAATGAGAGCCTAGCTGGATAGAGTATTCTTGGCTGCATGTTTTTCTCGTTGAGTGCTCTGAATATATCATGCCAGCTCTTCCTGGCCTGCCAGGTCTCTGTGGATAAGTCTGCTGCCAATCTAATATTTTTACCATTGTATGTTACAGACTTCTTTTCTCGGGCTGCTTTCAGGATTTTCTCTTTGTCACTAAGACTTGTAAATTTTACTATTAGGTGACGGGGTGTGGACCTATTCTTGTTGACTTTGAGGGGGGTTCTCTGCATCTCCTGGATTTTGATGCTTGTTCCCTTTGCCATATTAGGGAAATTCTCTCCAATGATTCTCTCCAATAGACCTTCTGCTCCTCTCTCTGTTTCTTCTTCTTCTGGAATCCCAATTATTCTAATGTTGTTTCGTCTTATGGTGTCACTTATCTCTCGAATTCTCCCCTCATGGTCCAGTAGCTGTTTGTCCCTCTTTTGTTTGGCTTCTTTATTCTATGTCATTTGGTCTTCTATATCACTAATTCTTTCTTCTGCCTCATTGATCCTAGCAGTGAGAGCCTCCATTTTTGATTGCACCTCGTTAATAGCTTTTTTGATTTCAACTTGGTTAGATTTTAGTTCTTTAATTTCTCCAGAAAGGGCTTTAATATCTCCAGAGAGGGTTTCTCTAATATCTTCCATGCCTTTTTCGAGCCTGGCTAGAATGTTCAGAATCGTCATTCTGAACTCTTGATCTGACATTGTACCAATGTCTGTGTTGATTAGGTCCCTAGCATTCGGTACTGTCTCTTCTTCTTTTGTTTGTGGTGATTTTTTCCGCCTTGTCATTTTGTCCAGATAAGAGGATATGAAGGAGCAAATAAACTACTAATAGGGTGGCAAAGACCCTGGAAAAATGCGCTGTAACCAAATCCGAAGAGACCCCAAATTTTGGGGGGGAGAAAGGGGATAAAAAACAGGTTCTGAAAAAAAAAAAGAAAAAAAAAAAGAAAAGAAAAGAAAAAAATTTAAAAAATAAAACAAATAAAAAATATAAAAAAGAAAGAAAAAATATATATATTTAGATGAACTAGTCAAAAAACGTTAAAAAAGAAAAGGGTAAAAGTTTTAAAAAAATTTAGCAGAAGAAGAAAAAAGAAAAAAGAAAAAAAAATTGAAAAAAGAAAAAAAAATTGAAAAAAGAAAAAAAATTGAAGTAGCCGCAAGACTAAAGAATCATGGGGAGAAAGCCATGAGTTCCGTGCTTTGCTTTCTCCTCCTCTGGAATTGCTCTGCTGTCTTAGGAATTGAATCTGCTTTCTCCTTGATAGATGAACTTCGTCCTGGCTGGATATTTTGTTGATCTTCTGGGGGAGGGGCCTGTTGTAGTGATTCTCAAGTGTCTTTGCCCGAGGCGGGATTGCACCGCCCTTACCGGCGGCCAGACTAAGTAATCGGCTCGGGTTCGCTTTTGGGAGCTTCTGTTCCCTGAACGCTTTCCGTAGAGTTCCGGAGGACGGGAATGAAAATGGCGGCCTTCCAGTGTCCGGCCGGAGGAGCCGAGAGCCTGGGGCCCCACTCCTCAGTGCGCCCCCAGAGGACAGCACCCAATCACTCCTGTATCCCCAGCCTCTAGCCGCGCTCCGAGCTCACCCAGCCCGCGACCAGTTCAAGGTAACCCCGAGCTGAGAGTTCAGTCCTCGGCTCTGTCTTTGCAGCCGGTTTCTCCGTTCTAATACCTGCAAGCTCTCCGACACTCTGACACCCCCGATCCTTCTGTGACCTTGCGGGGCCTGGGGCCACGCTGGCCCCGCGTGGGCTTCACCCCGGTTTAGCCCCTGGAGCAATGTCCCTCAGTGGAACAGACTTAAAAGTCCTGATTTTGTGCTCCGTTCCTCCGCTGCTTGCCGGGAGCCGGCCCCTCCCCCCGTGGTCTATCTTCCCGTCGTTTTAGATTCACTTCTCCGCCAGTCCTACCTTTCAGAAAGTGGTTGATTTTCTGTTTCTAGAGTTGCTGTTCTCCTTCTCTTAGCTCTCCCGTTGGATTTGTAGGTGTTTGCAATGTTTAGATAAGCTATCGAGCTGATCTCCTGTTACCTGATGTAGTCTCAGGCTGCTACTTCTCCGCCATCTTGACTCCCACTCCCGAGTATGATTTTTTTTTTAATTGATGGCCTTTATCAAGTTGAGGTAAGCTCCCTCTGAAGCCTATTTTGTGGAGAATTTTTATTACGAATGAATGTTGTCCTTTCCTAAATCCTTTTTCTACATCTATTGAAATGATCATATGGTTTTTATCACTTCTCTTACTAATGTGTCATGTTGATTGATTTGTAAATATTGAACTATACTTGCATCTCAGGAATAAATCCTACTTGATCATGGTTAATTATTTTTAATGTATTGTCAGATTTTGCTTGCTAGTATTTTGTTGAAGATTTTTGCATCTATGTTCATCAGAGACAAGGCTGTGTCTCTCTCTTTTTTGTTTGTAGTCTCTTTATCTAGTTTTGCTATCACAGTGATAGTGGTCTCATAGAAAGAAGTTAGTTTTCCTTCCTCTTCTTTTTTCTGGACTACTTTGAGAACAATAGGTATTAACACTTCTTTAAATATTTAGTTCAATTCACCTCTGAAGCCATCTTGTCTTGCACTTCCATTTTTTGGGAGATTTTTGTCACCCTCCCCCAGGAGGTTTTGTTTTGATTTGTTTTGTTTTGTTTTTTTCTGATTCACTATTCTCACTGGTAATTTGTTTTTTCAAATTTTGTTCTTCTTTCTGCTTCAATTTTTATAGGTTATATGGTTCTAGGAATTTATCCATTTCTTCTAGGTTGTCAAATGTGCTGACATATAGTTTCTCATATGATTTTATAATTGTTTGTATATCTATGATGTTAGTTGTTTTTTGTCCTCTTTTTTGGTTATTTTGTTTACTTGAGTCCTTTCTTTTATGAGTCTATTTAGAGGTCATCTTTTTTGAAAGATTAGCTCCTGACTATTTGTTGTACTCTCTCTTCAAGGATGGAAACTCTTTTCCTAAAGCTTTCTGGGCTCTCACGGTGATGAGCCTGCTGGTTTTTAAAAGTTTACACTTTAAGTCCTACTGGTTCTAATTGCTAATGAATTTCAGCCCATCTTACTTTCAAAACAAATGGTGAAAGGGACATCCTCTTCCCTGTGTGGGCTCCACAGTGTGTTAGCCCATTTATTGCCCTTTAACACATTCTTCTCTGCCTCCCAACTGTGGAGAGTCAAGGCCTTTTTCACTCCTAAACTGCACATCTTCTCTTCCTATTTTCCTTGTTGTGGCCTCTTCTCTATTTTCAGTTGTGGAGTTTATTTTGCTTGTCCTCAGGTGGTTTTCATGTGCCCTCCATGCTTTGATTTCAAGGAGAATTAAAGAGGGTGAACTGGATCTCAAGGATCTTGTCAGAAGGAGATGCACTAGACTAAAGGAACAAAGAAAGGATATTCCTGTGGGTATGAAAGATGAAAACCTCCAATTGCAGTGACTGAGTTGGTCAGTGGTTCTGGGATCCTGAGCCTTAACAAAAATTACTGAAATAGTCTCACAATAGGAAATCATTACTAGTATTAATAGAAAAATACAGCAACGACCTGAGGGTTTTATATTACCACCTCACTTTTTTCTGTCAGTCTTTAGTCCCTGATCCAGTGGGATAACATGGGTCTAATTCCTGGCATGATGTTGCTAAAAAGATTAACAATGGACAAATATACATATCCTGAACATCTTGTGCTTGTCTTTGTCTCCTAAGCATCGTGAGGAGGTACAAGAACTCTTTGAAAAATCCAAAATCCCTGTGGAAACTTCTTGGCCATTGCTCACTGCCATGGCATAATTTCATGGAAAGAGGTTCTGGTTTGTATTCAAGAGGCCTATGCTAATGGAGGTAGGCCTTGGTAAGGTCAATTTGTACCTTGGGAAGATAAGCAGTTATTTCTAAAGAGGGTTCACAATAATGTCATCTCCCAATTTTTCTGACAATAATATGTAATGTAAATTTAACAAGAAAAAAATCAAAGGATAGAAACTGAGATTGGATGCTATAGCTTAACTGAAATGCAAGCCTTTCTTAAAGTTTCTGTAGCAGGAAAGAGAAGGGTTATAACAGGTTTTGGAGTGGACTTTGAATTGTTATTCATGGATGCTAAAATCCATCAGCTGAGTTGTATGTCCAAAAACCCTAAAATCCATGGACATCTCAAAGATCCACCTAGGCTATTAGTTGACCTCCCCTGAGATACCACAGATTCTGACCTTCCCCCATCCCACCTTGGATTTCCTTGAATGGTGTAGAACCAAGAATCATGCTTCATGAAATGCACCTGACACTAAGGAAACAACTGTTACAGAGTACTCTAGTGAGGATAAAGAGGTAAAAGGGAAATCAAAGTTTCCCAGAGCATCTGATATTTGTACCAAGACCCTCTCTCTCCTCACTGGAATATTTACTGAAAGGTACCATGTCAAATCTTCTATCACAGGGTTCACTGCTAAAGCTCACAGTAAATGTAAAACATTATATTAAGTCCAACTCCTGCTGGTGCACAAAACTGGCATAGTCCAATCAACCTATCATTCTTATGACCATAGTGACCCAAATGTCCTCTTTTCATTTCCAACCCTGAAAATGCCTCATTTGACCCTGAGTCCAGGGAATTCATTTTAAAGGGTGCTCACCATAATTAAAGGACAGAGTTGCTGCATTTAATTGGGACAGCCAAAACCATTCAAAAGACACTGGATAGCATTAATATGATGTGAGACATGAAGATTCTTACCCAGACACCCTGATATTTCAAATTCATGCCCCTCTACTTCCACTGGTCCAGAAGTAATATCCCTGAACAAATTTCTATCAACTAGAAAGGACCTCTCCATTATCTCCTCAAAAAACATTCAATTTAATGTTTCCCCTTTTGGGAATACACAGACAAACCTCTAGAGAAAGCTATGTAAACTGGAGGTTTCGGACCACTTAATTCCTAGACAGCCAGTCTCTAAACTCCAGGCCCTGAAGCAATTATCCTCCCCACTATGGCTTTCTTCTGCCATTTTCCTCCTGCCATTCACCTGTTTTCTGACTCCCTGGCTGAGTTTCTGATATTTTATTTGTGCTCTTCCAATACCTTCACAAATGACAGCTACCTAAGTCCCTAGGAAATTTGCAACTCCCTGGAGTTTGTCCTATTTGCCTAGGACAATTGTTACTATGACTCTTTGGTAGTAGAGTGGAACAATAAAAATGTGCATACTGTTTGGTCCTATTAGATACCAAGGCCTAAGTCACAGTCATTCCAGACAATCCCTCTAAATCCTTCTATGTCCTATACGGTATTGCTGGTAAAACAATCAAAGTTTTACAAACCCATTCAGATATAAGTATTGGAATGATATACCTCAAACACCTTCTCATTATTCCCCCCACTCTATTTTCTTATTAAAAACATGGGTGTATTAGGATAATGCTAGACCACATGAAAAACCCAAGTTCTTGGCCTTTACACTGGGAATTTCCAAATTCCCTTATAACACCAGGTATGTAAACCTGGTAATTTGCTTTCACTTTTGAAGAGGCTCAGTATACATTTATGTGGCTCTAATTGAAATATTTAAACAGCCTTTTAACTGCACATAATCTGTACTACCAGGATTCAAATACCTTACAATCAGAAAATTGTATTTTGAGGCATTATACTAGCAACATTATGCTCAGACATCCTTCTGAGGAAGTGGTACAGACTGATTAGCCCATGCTCACAGACCACCTGTCCCAATGTTGTTGGGCAATTGCTCCAAAAAAGGTCCAGGGCCATAAGGAAGAAAGAAAAAATGAAAGAAAGAAAGAAAGAAAGAAAGAAACAAAGAAACAAAGAAGAAAGAGGAAGAGAAGAGAAAATTTAAAAAGAAAAAAAATGATACAAACCCTAATAATATCTGTCAAGTTTCAGGGCATCATCTGGTACTTTATGGGCCACGAAATTCTCCCCATTGTAAAGCATCAACTACTTACCATTAAACCATACACTGCATTCAGTTAAGAAAAATACTCATTACGTCTTTCATGTTCTGGAGGTAACATATCTCTCATAAATTATTTGCCATATATATGCAGTCACAGGAATGTCTGCCACCTTCCATTGCAGTGAAACCCAGTACCGTGCTTTCAAAGCTGATCAACAGATAGTCCAGCAAGCTTCATCTTTAGTTCTTCCTGGCCCCATACTCTGAGTTTATTTCTTGGACACATCTGACTGTGCCTCATAGAATGTCTTATCCAAATGTGTCTACCTGGTTTCCTATGGGGTTATGGACTAAGCACCTATGGCAGTGGTAGTCCAACATATTACCTTTGAGTGCCTTCTTTTAGGATCTGATTGTGCTGTTTTAGAAACTGAGGCCTTATCCAGCCTCCACCTAGTACCACTCTATATCCAAGTTCTTATAACACCCTCTTCTTGAGATGACTCCCAGAAAAATCTTTTCATGGCCTCTGCCGATTTCTGAGTAAAATTGAAATAGCACCTTCAAGAGAGAGATAACACTGATATCAAAGGCCTTTCCAAATTACAGGAGTGTATGGTTTTCCCCATGCTCAGCCCTTTACCTGAGACTCTTGAGGAAGGGACAGTGAAACACCTGTTCTATCATTTGGCTATTTGGGGACACTCTCAGGACCAGCTGTCTGAGATTGATGGTGTGTTGATGTTCTTCACCTATGGAAGCACTACTATTGTATGGCAACCAAATTGGTAGAATTATAATCTGTTTACTTAACTCTTGAGGAGGCTATGAAAGGAGGTTTTTCAGATCGACATTTTCACAGACACTTGGGCTATTGCTAATAAATTTGCATTTGGGTCCAGTTAATGACTAAGGTACAATCTCAGACAAGGCAAAACCATCTGGGACACCCGGCCCTGGAAGGAATTAGTAGAGACCCAACTACTGTCATTTTACAAATGTTTTTGCACATACTAACTGCTCTGCACCAGAAATAATTTTCAACAGTATTACAGCCTGCCTCACTAAACCATACAGTCTGCTGTTGCAGTTTCTTAAAGGTACTGACCTTTCATACCAGCTAACAGAATGAGTCCACACAACCTCAGGTTATTGAGGAATTAATACCTTAGCAACTTGGGCTCAAGTAAAGGGAATCCTTTGCTTGGCAGCAGCCAAAGTTGTGATAGATTATTACATTTTCTGCTTCCAACCAAACAATGGAGGCTACCCAGAAGAATACATATTCCCCAGGGAAACTAACCATACTCAGCTTGCTGACTGAAATTCATACCATTCATTAACTGCCCTCTTCTGTTGGGGCTTCAAGATACACCATAACAGTCATAGATATAGAGAATTCCTTTTGGCAAACTTCAGTCAAAATTACTCTTTTAAAGAAGTAATATATCTCCTCACTAAATTTATTCTCCTTTCATTTAGATTACCATGCTTCTGACCAGGGTGTCCACTTTATTTATTTTTTCCTTTTTTTATGGTTAAGTATTATATTATCAAAATTATTACATTTTTATGGTTAAGAATTTTATTGTCAAAATTATTACTTTTATGGTAAAAATTGTATTATCAAAATTATTACATTTTTTACAGTTAAGAATTTTATTATCAAAACTATTACTTTTTTTTTTTTTTTTCCTTTTTTTTTTTTTCCCCTTTTTATTTATTTATTTATTTTTTCAGCGTAACAGTATTCATTCTTTTTGCACAATACCCAGTGCTCCATGCAAAACGTGCCCTCCCCATCACCCACCACCTGTTCCCCCAACCTCCCACCCCTGACCCTTCAAAACCCTCAGGTTGTTTTTCAGAGTCCATAGTCTCTTATGGTTCGCCTCCCCTCCCCAATGTCCATAGCCCGCTCCCCGTCTCCCAATCCCACCTCCCCCCAGCAACCCCCAGTTTGTTTTGTGAGATTAAGAGTCATTTATGGTTTGAGATGGGATTGGGAGGAAAACTATTACTTTTTTTAGGGTGTCCACTTTACATTAATAGTGGGCTCTCCAGAATATATTTTGGAACCTCCATCTTGACTACCACTCTACAATGGCTGGTCTTGTTAAGTGTCATAAACATTTTCTTAAAGAGACACTCATAAAATAACTATCAAGTAAATGGTTCACACAATGGATGAGATTCTTGTTCCACGCTTTAATCTTGCTTAATTCTTGTTCCAAGGCCTTCTTAGACTACATATAAATTATTATGCTCCTAAAATACCCACTTTTGTTAGTCTCTGGCAATCCTATAGTGTTTACCCTCCAAGACTGTGTACTTTTTATTTTGTTTCCACATCCCCTTTATGATGATTTTTTTTAATCATCCTGCCATCCTGTTTCATGCTGTTAACCTAACCAAGGACAGGGAGTCCAATATGATTAACTTATCATTTAATGCCTCCTGGGCCAAAGGATCACCACGTTAGTGTGAGACTGTTTCTTTGGAACCCTTGACAGTGTGAATACTCTCCAAAGTAAGCCACTTCCATACTAGTCACTCTCCTCAATATAGTAGCTGCAAGGTGTTCTGGGAAAAGATTCACAACAGCCACATTTTTGGTTTCAAAAAGAAAACTTTACTATCACAGAAACTTATAAAAAACAGAACAGGGGAGGAATGTAAGGAATGCACACATAGATGAAGGTAATAGCAAAAATGAGAATAAAGCAAAGTTGCATCAAATCAAGTACTAAACATATCAACCTCATTAGCTGTTGAAGCCCCGTGGAAACAGTGAGGCTGGAGTTCCAATTGATAGGCCTGGGCAGAGTATCCTCACCTCAGGTCAGACTTGAAACTGACCATCGCTTTATGGATCATATTTATAGGGCAAATGATTGTGTTTGAAGTTGAACATTTGTTTGCTTATTGCCATGTGGAGTGAGATTCATTTCCATTTTTCTGGATTTGCAAGATGTCTGGGATAGGTGTGTTTTCCTCCTGCACCTGGATTCCATTCTTGGGGGCCAGCCCAGCTTGGAGCAAAAAAGGGGTGATAGGAAAGATTTAAAGTTCTTGGTGTCAAGACCAGAAGGTCCAGTTCTGACCTGGAAGCCACATAATATATTTTAACTGACCAAAATTCCAAGACTATTTACAGAGCACAAGTCTCACAAACAACACTTCTTAGCCTGTCTTTGTATGTACAGAGCTAGGTAGTCAGTTATGCAGGGATAATCACAGAAACCTCTATCAATGTAGAACAGGCACCTGTGGATGCTTGAGTATTTAAAACTGTGCTATATCTCCTGTCAGTGGCCAGTAATACCATGACCAACATGATTAGCCACTACATGTATACACTGGCAGAATAAACTCCAAAACTAAAGGTACAAAAAAAGGTGTTATTGTAAAAGGTAGGAGGAACAAAGATGCCCTTGAGAAGTGAAATGGACCATGGTCCACCATGGTCAGTAAGCAATTTGGGAACAGAGAAGGGTGAAAATCGTACTATCATATCAGTTATCCTGCAAAGGAAAAATGAATCCCCACAACAATTGTCTTTGAAAATGATAAGGATGGGTATGCCTGGGTGGCTCAATCAGTTAAGCAGCTGCCTTCGGCTCAGGTCATGATCCCAGCATCCTGGGATGGAGTCCCACATCGGGCTCCTTGCTCAGCAGGGAGCCTGCTTCTCCCTCTGCCTCTGCCTGCCAGTCTGCTTGCCTGTGTGCGTTCTCTCTATCAAACAAATAAATAAATAAATCTTAAAAAAATTTAAAAAGTGATAGGGATGAATTCCATGAGTACTTAATACAAGCCAGACTTAAAGCATGCAGTTTTAAAAATCAACAGGCTTTGCTCTGGGAGAGCCCGGAGGACATTGAGAAGTGAAATTCCCACCCTTAAAGAGGCAGCAGGATAAATTGCCAAGAGAGATACAACATGGAAGAAGTAGTTTGAAAAATACTGGTTTCCAATGGGGAGGAGAGTGATTTATTAATCTCAGAGTGTGGCCTAGAGAGTTAGGGATCATAACAAGACCCTAGAAGGAACAAAGGAGATTTTGTGCTCCATTTTCCCTGTCCCACCCCTCAGCATAAACACAAGACCACCTGTAGGAACCAACAGGGCACTGGTTCCTTAATCCACACCTCAAAACCCCCCACCCCTGTCTTCCACAGATTTGCACTCCCCACTTATACTTGCATCACTCCTGCACTGGAAACCTCCTAAATCAGAAGAATGGTGCAAAAACCCACCAATATCTCATTTTGTAGGACTTCAGTTTCAGTTGCAGTAGTAGGTCCCATTTTGCAAGGAAATCACCTCACGTTTGTTAAGATGTGCCTCACCCACCCAGAATCCCAAAACTAGAGACAACAGGCAAATACAGACTCTCCAGACAAATGGGCTGAAGGAAAAAGAGGACAGGGTTCAATATCAATGCCTATGCATCATACTTAGGAGACACTCTCTGAAGTACCAGACCCTAGGGAAGAGGGGACACCAAACTTTAAAGCACTACAAGAACACTGTTTCATTAGGCTATTACCTTCAAGATCAAGACACATAGATCTATTTTTTAACACAAAGAAACAGACACAGAGAGTTAAACAAGATGAGGAAATTGAAAAGAATGTCCCAAATGAAGAAACAAGACAAAGTCACAGCAAGAGACATAGTGAAATGGATATAAGTAATATGCCTGATAGAGAAATTAAAGTAGTGATCATAAATGTACTCACTGGACTTGAGAAAAGAGTGGAGGATATCAGTGAGACCCTTAACAAAGAGATAAAAGGGGCGCCTGGGTGGCTCAGTGGGTTAAGCCTCTGCCTTCGGCTCAGGTCATGATCTCGGGGTCCTGGGATCGAGCCCCGCATCGGGCTCCCTGCATAGCAGGGAGCCTGCATTCTCCTCTCTCTCTGCCTGCCTCTCTGCCTACTTGTGATCTCTCTGTCAAATAAATAAATAAAATCTTTAAAAAAAAACAAAACAAAGAGATAAAAAAGAACCAATCAGAAATGGAGACAACAATAAATGGAATTAAAATAGACTTGATGGAGTAAATAGTAGGCTAAAAGAAGTAGAGGAACAAACTGATGTCATAGAAGACCGAGTAATGGAGAATAATAAAGCTGAGTAAATGAGAGGAAAAGAAATATGCATATTAAGGGTCATCTTAGAAAACTCAGTGACTCCATCAATGTAATAACATTCATACTATTTGGATCCCAGAAGAAGAGTGAGAGGGAAAAAAAGGAGAAATAATATCTGAAATCTTATCAAATATGGAAAATAAAACATACCCAGATTCAGGAGGCACAGAGATCACTCAAAAAAACTAACCCAAGGAAGTTTAAACCAAGACACATAGCAATTAAAATGACAAAAATTTCTAATAAAGAAAAAAATAAATTCAGCAAGGAAAGAGATAGTTATGTACAAAAGAAACCTTATAAGTCCATCAGCAGAAAAATTTCAAGCAAAATCATAGTGGCACTATATACTCAAAGTGCTGAAAGCAAAACATCTGAACCCAAGAATACTTATCTAGAAAGGCTATAATACCGAATTGAAGGAGAGACAAATAATATTTCACTCAAAAAAAAAAAAAAACTAACCAGTTCATGATAACTAAGCAGCCCTACAGGTAATACTAAATGGGACTCTTTGAGTGGAAAAGACAAATAATAGGTGAGAGTATGAAAAGGGGGGGGGCAGTAAAAATAACTATGTCTGTAAAAAAAAAGTCAAAGGATTCATAAAATTAAAGGATGTATGTTGCTATCCAGTTTTCCCATCACCATTTATTGAAGACATTGTCCCCCCTCCATGGGATATTCTTTCCTGCTTTGCTGAAGATTAATTGATGATAGAGTTGTGGGTTCATTTCAGGGTTTTCTATTATGCTCTGTTAATCATTGTATCTATTTCTGTGTCAGGACTATACTGTTTTGATCAGCACAGCTTTGGAAAATCACCTGAAGCCCAGAATTGTGGTTTCACCTTTGCCTTTCTTTTTAAAGATTGCTTTGACTATTATGGGTCTTTTATGGTTCCATATAAATTTTAGGATCATTTGTTGTTTTGTGAAAAATCTGTTGGTATTTATTGGTATTTTCATAGGAATTGCATTAAAAATTTAGGTTGCTTTGACTAGTATAGATATTTTAACAATAATTCTTCTTCCAGTCCAAGGGAATGCAATCTTTCCATTTCTTTGTGAACTCCTCAATTTTTCAATCCAGGTTTAATTATTCTCAGAGTATAGGTCTTTCACTCTTTTGGTTAAGTTTATTCCTAGGTATCTTATTGCTTTTGGTACAATTGTAAATGGGATTGATTCTTTCTTTTTTTTTTTGACACTTTACTCAGTTTCTTTCAATAATAGTATCTTCCAAAACTATAGCAAAATATTACAAATAGAATATTGGCATTGTTACATTCCACTGACCTTGATCAGGTCTCCCCAGTTATATGTACTTACTTGTGTTTGTGTGTATGTTTAGTTCTATGCAGTTTTATACATATATTAGTGTACCAAACACCACAGTCAAAATACAGAACAGTTCCATAATCAAAAGGTTTCCTCGTGTTGTCCTTTTATAAACACCCCATTTCCTTTTGGTGCCTCTTCTCCTCATAATTGACTGTTGGCACCCACTAATCTGTTCTTTACTTTCACGATTTTATCACTGTGAGGACAATATACAAATAGGTTCATAGTGTATACAGCATTTTGACTTGCTTTTTCTCTGGATATTTATATTTATTTATATTTATATTTATATATATTTATTTTTCTGGAGATTTTATATTTATTTATACTCTGGAGAGTATCCCTGTCTTGTTCTGTACCATAGAGGAAATCCTTTCAGGCTTTCCCCCATTGAAAGTAATATAAGTTATATGTTTTTCATATACTGCTTTTTTATGTTGAGTTATTTTTCTCTAACCCTCCTTTATTGAGGGTTTTTATCATGAGACACTGTTAAATTTTGTCAAATGCTTTTTATGCATCTATTGAAATGATTATATGGTTCTTATCTCTTATTTTATTAATGATGTGATGTATCATGTTGTTTGATTTGCACATGCTTTTTCTTTTTTGTTTTCTTTTTTTATTATATTCTGTTAATCACCATATAGTACATCATTAGTTGTTTTTTTTTTTTTTTTTAAGACAGAGAAATCACAAGTAGGCAGAGAGGCAGGCAGAGAGAAAGGGGGAAGCAGGCTTCCCGCTGACAGAGAGCCCAATGTGGGACCCAATCCCAGGACCCTGAGATCATGACCTGAGCCAAAGGCAGCAGCTTAACCCACTGAGCCACCCAGGCTCCTAGTTCATCATTAGTTTTTAATGTAGTGTTCCATGATTCATTATTGGCGTGTTATACCCAGTGTTCCATGCAATCCACGACCTCCTTAATAACCATTACCAGGCACAGACTGAACCACAATTGCAACTAGAAATAAATACTAATTGATTGTGGTGAATGATTCATTTAATGTACTATTGGATTCAGTTTGTTGGTGTTGTATTGAGAATATTTGCAACCATGTTTATCAGGGATATTGGCCTATATTTCTATATTTTAGTGGAATCTATATGGTTTTGGTAGCAGGGTAATGCTGGCCTCATAAAATGATTTGAAAGTTTTCCTTATTTTTTTTTCTTTTTTTGGGAGGAGCAGTTTGAGAAGAACAGGTATTAACTCATCATTAAAAATTTGTCAGAATTCCCCTTGGAAGGTATCTGTTCCTTGACTTTTGTTTGTCAGAAGATTTTCTATTAATGATTCAATTCCTTTCCTGGTTACCAGTCTATTACAGTCTTCTACTTCTTGCTGTTTCCATTTTGGCATTTTGTACATTTCTACAAGTGTATCCATTTTTTACAGTTGTCCAAATTGTTGACATACATGTTTTCATAATATTCTTTTTTAAAAAGATTTATTTATTTATTTGAGAAAGATAGAGTAGGAGATGGCAAGAGAGAGGGAGAGAGAGAGAGAGGCAGAAGGAAAGGAAGAGAATCCCAAGAAGAGTCCCTGCTGAACATGAAGCTTGACACAGTGTTTGAGCTCAGGACCTGAGCCAAAACCAAGAGCTAGATGTTTAACTGATTAAGCCACACAGGTACCCCCATAATATGCTCTTATACTTGCATTTCTGTGGTGTTGTTTGCTTTTTCTCTTCTCTAATGTTATTTGGTTCCTTTCTCTCCTCTTTTTGATGTTTATTTAAATTTTATTAATTTTTTCTAAGAACCAGCTCCTAGTTTTATTGAGCTGCTGTATTTTTTAAAGATTTTATTTATTTATTTTACAGAGATCACAAGTAGGCAGAGAGGCAGGCAGAGGGGTGCAGGTAAGCAGGCTCCCCACTGAGCAGAGAACCCAATGCAGGGCTCAATCCCAGGACCTTGGAATCATGACCTGAGCCAAAAGCTGAAGCTTTAAGCCACTAATCCACCCAGGAACCCCTTGCTTTTTTTGTTTTGTTTTTGTTTTTACAGCATTGATTTCTGTTCTAACTTTTTCTCTTTTTTAAGATTTTATTTATTTATTTATTTGACACAGAGAGAGAGACAGAAAGAACTCAAACAGAGGGAACAGCAGGCAGAGAGGGAGCTCTCCCCCTACAGAGCAAGGAACACGCTCAATCTCAGGACCTTGGGATCATGACCTGAGCTGAAGGCAGATGTTTACCCAGCTGAGCCAGGCACCCCTGTTGTAATCTTTTTATTATTTCCTCCATTCTTCTGGTCTTAGGCTTCATTTATTGTTCTTTTTGTAGGTCACTTAAGTGTAAGGCTAGGTTGTTTAATTGATATTTTTCTTTTTCTTAAAGTAGGCCATATTGCTATATACTTCCTTACAACCGACTTTACTGCATTGTAATCCTTTTGGAGAGTTGTACTTTCATTTTCTTTGTTTCCATGTTTGTTTGTTTGTTTTTTTAGATTTTTAAAATATCTTGGCTGACTTATTCATTCGTTAGTAGCATGTTGTTTAATCTCCATGTATACGTGGTCTTCTTAAATTTTCTCTTGTGGTTGTATTCAAGTTATATAGCATTGTGGTTCAAAAAAGTGCATGGTATTACTTCAAACATTTCTCATTTGTTGAGGCCTGATTTGTAACCTAATATGTGCCCTATTCCAGAGATTACCCCACATACATTTGAAAAGAATACATATGCTGCTGTTTTAGAACAGAATTGTTCTGAATATATCTTCAAGTTCATCTGATTCTGTTTGTCATTCAAAAACATTTTCTCCTTGTTGGTTTTCTGTTTAGATGATTTGTACATTCATGTACGTGTGGTGTTAAAGCTCACTACTATTATTTTATTCTTATCAGTGAATTGTTTTGGGTTTGCTAATATTGTTTTATATATTTGGGCCTTCCTACGTTGGGTGCACAAATATTCACAATTATTAGACATTCTTGTTGTATTGTCCCCCTTATGATAATATAGTGCCCTTCTATGTTTCTTGTTATTGTCTTTATTTAAGCCCTAGGTTGTTTGATATAATAACATGGTTATGGCTATTTTTTGATATTCATTTACATAATAAATTTTCCTCCATCTCCTCATTTTCAATCTGTAGGTGTCCTAAGGTCTAAATGAGATAGATGAGTCATGATTTTTATCTATTCTGTTACTCTATCTCTTCTGATTGGAGCATTTGTCCATTTACATTCATAGTAGTTATTGGTAAATATGCATTTGGTGTCACATTATTACTTGTTTTATCATTGTTTCTGTGTTTTTTTCCCCTGATTCTTTCTTGCTTTTTTTTCACCTTTGGTCTCTGCACTCAAATAAACCTCTAATATTTTCTTCAGAGGTAGTTTAGTGGTCACTAACTCCTTTGGTTTTTGTTTTTAAAAATTTTATGTCTCCTTCTATTTAAGAAGAAACTGGGCCACTTCTTTACATCGTACATATAAATGAAATCAAAAGAAATTAAACGTCTAAGTGTGAGACTTCAAACTATAAAAATCATAGAACACAGGTAGGAAATCTTTGGCAACAGCTATAGCAACCTCTTTCTAGATATGACTATTGGGAATTCATTGAAACAAAAAAGGCTTCTGCACAGTAAAGGAAACAATGAAAAAATTATAAGACAACCTATAGAATGGGAGAAGATATCTCATAACTACATACCCAATAAAGCATTAGTATCCAAAATATAAAATTCAACAAAAAAACATGAATAATTCAATTAAAGAGGAGCAGAAAATATGAATAGATATTCTTAAGAAAACATACAAATGGCTAACAGACACTTGAAAATATTCCCAACATCACTGATCATCAAAGAAATACAAATGAAAGCTACAATAAGAAAACACCTCACAGCTTTGAGAATAACTAAAATCAATAACAAGAAACAGCACATTGTGGTGAGGATGTGAGAAATGGAAACAATATTGCATTGTTGCTTAGAATGTAAGGCAGTATGGCCACTATAGAAAAATCTATGGAGGTTATTCAAAACATTAAAAATAAAACTAGCAATGATGATCTAGCAATTGCATTCTTTTTATAATTATGTAAATTATACTTATTGAAATATATATATTTTATTTCTTTAGAGCATAAGAAATTCATTGTTTTTGACCACACCCAGTGCTCAATGCAATACGTGCCCTCCTTAATACCCACCATGTGGCTGACACAACCACCCACCCACCACCCCTTCAGAGCCCTCAGGCTGTTTTTTTTTTAATATTTTTTATTTATTTGTTTGACAGAGAGAGATCACAAGTAGGCAGAGAGGCAGGCAGAAAGAGAGGAGGAAGCAGGCTCCCTGATGAGCAGAAAGCCGTATGCGGGGCTCAATCTCAGGACCCTGAGATCATGACCTGATCCTAAACCAGAGGACTAACCCACTGAGCCACCCAGGCACCCCCTCAGGTTGTTTTTCAGAGACCATAGTATCTCATGGTTCACCTCCCCTTCCTAATTCCCTCAACGCGTTCTCCTCTCTATCTCCCTATATCCTCCATATTATTTGTTAAGTTCCACAAATAGGTGAAACCATATGATGATTGAATCTCTCTGCTTGACTTATTTCACTCAGCATAATCTCTTCCAGTCCTGTCCACATTGATACAAAAGTTGTGTATTCATCCTTTTTGATGGAGGCATAATAACCCATCATGTACATGGACCACATCTTCCTTATCCATTCATCCGTTGAAGGGCATCTTGGTTCTTTCCACAGTTTGGCGACCGTGGCCATTGCTGCTATAAACATTGGGGTACAGATGGCCCTTCTTTTCACTACATCTGAATCTTTGGGGTGAATACCCAGTAGTGCAATAGCAGGGTCAAAGGGAAGCTCTGTTTTTAATTTCTGGAGGAATCTCCACATTCCTACAGCAACTTGCCTTCGCACCAAAGTTGTAAAAGGGTTCCCCTTTCTCCACATCCTCTCCAACACATGTTGTTTCCTGTCTTGCTAATTTTGGCCATTCTAAGGGGTGTAAGGTGGTATCTCAATGTGGTTTTAATTTGTATCTCCCTGATGGCTAATGATGATGAACATGTTTTCATGTGTCTGATAGCCATTTCTATGTCGTCACCAGAGAAGTGTCTGTTCATATCTGCTGCCCATTTTTTGATATGATTATTTGTTTTTTGTGTGTTGAGTTTGCGATGTTCTTTATAGATCCTGGATATCAACCTTTTGTCTATACTGTCATTTGCAATTATCTTCTCCCATTCTGTGGGTTGCCTCTTTGTTTTGTTGACTGTTTCTTTTGCTGCGCAGAAGCTTTGGATCTTGATGAAGTCCCAAAAGTTCATTTTGGCTTTTGTTTCCTTTGCCCTTGGAGACATATCTTGAAAGAAGTTGCTGTGGCTGATATCAAAGACGTTACTGCCTATGTTCTCCTCTAGGATACTGATGGATTCCTGTCTCATGTTGAGGTCTTTTATCCATTTCGAGTTTATCTTTGTGTATGGTGTAAGAGAATGGTTGAGTTTCATTCTTCTATAGAGAGCTATCCAATTTTCCCAGCACCAATTATTGAAGAGACTGTCTTTTTTCCACTCTATATTTTCTCCTTCTCTGTCAAAGATTATTTGACCATAGAGTTGAGGGTCCATATCTGGGCTCTCTACTCTCTTCCACTGGTCTATGTGTCTGTTTGTATGCTGTCTTGGTAATCACAGCTTTGTAGTAATGCTTGAAATCAGGTAACGTGATGCCGCCAGTTTTGTTTTTGTTTTTCAATATTTCCTTAGCAATTCCGAGTCTCTTCTGATTCCATACAAATTTTAGGATTATTTGTTCCAGCTCTTCGAAAAATACTTGTGGAATTTTGATCGGAATGGCAATAAAAGTATATATTGCTCTAATGTTTATTCTTCTGATCCAAGAGCATGGAATCATCTTCCATCTTTTTGCGTCTTCTTTGATTTCTTTCATGAATATTCTGTAGTACCTTGAGTACAGATCCTTTACCTCTTTGGGTAGGTTGATTCCCACGTAACTTATGGTTCTTGGTGCTATAGTAAATGGAATCAATTCTCTAACTTTCCTTTCTGTATTTTCATTATTAGTGTATAAGAAAGCCACTGATTCCTATATATTGACTTTGTATCCTTCCACGTTACTGCATGGCTGGATGGAATGAGTTCTAGTAGTTTGGGAGTAGAGTCTTTTGGGTTTTCCACATAAAGTATCATATCATCGGTGAAGAGAGAGAGCTTGACTTCTTCATTGCCAATTTGGATACATTTTATTTCTCTTTGTTGACTGATTGCTGTTGCTAGGACTTCCAATACTATGTTGAACAAGAGTGGTGAGAGTGGGCATCCTTGTCGTGTTCCTAATCTCAACGGGAAGGCTGCAAACTTTTTACCATTGAGGATGATATTTGCTGTGGGTCTTTCATAGATAGATTTTATGAAGTTGAGGAATGTTCCCTCTATCCCTATAATTTGAAGCATTTTAATCAGGAATGGGTGCTGGCTTTTGTCAAATTCTTTTTCTGCGTCAATTGAGAGGACCATGTGGTTCTTCTCTCTTCTCTTCTTGATTTGTTCTATCACATTGATTGATTCGCAAATTCTGAACCATCCTTGTAACCCATGGATGAATCCCACCTGGTCATGGTAGATAATTTTTTAATGTGCTGTTGTATCCTGTTTGCCAGGATCTTGTTGAGAATCTTGTCATCCATATTCATCAGTGATATTGGTCTGAAATTCTCCTTTTTGTTAGTGTCTTTGCCTGGTTTGGGGATCAGGGTAATGCTGGCTTCATAAAAAGAGTATGGAAGTTTTCCTTCTGCTTCAATTTTTTGAATGAGTTTCAGGAGAATAGGTGTAATTTCTTCTTTGAAAGTTTGGTAAAATTCCCCATGGAATCCATCAGGTCCTGGGCTCTTGTTTTTTGGGAGGTTTTTGAACACTGCTTCAATCTCGTTACTAGATATCGGTCTATTCAGGTTGTCAGTTTTTTCTTGGTTGAATTTTGGACATTTAGAGTTTTCCAGGAATGCATCCATTTCATCTAGGTTGCTTAACTAATTGGCATATACCTGTTGATAATAACTTCTGAAGATTATTTCTACTTCCTTGGTGTTAGTTGTAATCTCTCCCTTTTCATTCATAATTTTATTAATTTGGGCTTTCTCTCTTTTCTTTTGTATCAGTGTGACCAATGGTTTCTTGGTCTTATTGATTCTTTCAAAAAACGATCTTCTAGTTTCATTGATACGTTCTACTGTATCTCTAGTTTCTACCTCATTGATCTCTACTCTAATCTTATTTCCCTCTTATGTATGGAGTTGGTTTAATGTGTTGTTGATTCTCCAGTTCTTTAAGGTGCAAACACAGCTGCTGAATTCTGGGTTTTTCAATTTTTTTTTGAGGGAGGCACGGATGGCTATGTATTTCCCCCTTAGGACTGCCTTTGCTGTATCCCATAGGTTTTGGACGGAAGTGTCTTCATTCTTATTGATTTCCATGAATTGTTTAAGTTCTTCTTTGATCTCCTGGGTGATCCAAGCATTCTTAAGCAAGGTGGTCTTTAGCCTCCTGGTGTTTAAGTTCCTTCCAAACTTTTCCTTGTGATTGAGCTTCAGTTTCAAAGCATTGTGGTCTGACCATATGCAGGGAATAATCTCAGTCTTTTGGTATCAATTGAGTCCTGCTTTGTGACTGAGTATGCGGTCTATTCTGGAGAAGGTTCCATGTGCACCTGAGAAGAATGAGTATTCTGTTGTGTTATGGTGGAATGTTCTGTATATATTTATGAGGTCCATCTTGTCCTATGTGTCATTCAATGCTCTTGTTTCTTTATTGATTTTCCGCTTCAATGATCTGTCTATTACTGAGAGAGGAGTGTTTAAGATCTCTTACTATTAATGTATTCATATCAGTATGACTCTTTATCTTAATAGTTTTTTTATGTAATTGGCTGCTTCCATATTGGGGGTGTAGATATTTACAATAGTTAGATCATCTTGGTGGATAATTCCTTTAAGAATCATTTAGTGGGGGCGTCTGGGTGGCTCAGTGGGTTAAAACCTCTGCCTCAGCTCAGGTGATGATCCCAGGGTCCTGGGATCGAGCCCCACATTGGGCTCTCTGCTCAGCGGGGAGACTTCTTCCTCCTCTCTCTCTCTCTCTCTGCCTACTTGCGATCTCTCTCTCTGTCAAATAAATAAATAAAATCTTTTAAAAAAAAGAATCATTTAGTGTCCTTCTGTATCTCTGACTACAGTCTTTAGTTTAAAATCTAATTCATCTGATATGAGAATTGTTACCCCGGCCTTCGTTTGAGGCCCATTGGCATGAAAGATGCTTCTCCATCCCTTCACTTTCAGTCTGGGTGTATGCTTAGGTTCGAAATGGGTCTCTTGTAGACAACATATGGATGGGTCTTGTCGTTTTATCCAATCTGCAACCCTGTGTCATTTTATGGGTGCATTTAGGCCATTCACATTGAGAGTGATTATTGATAGGTTGTGATTGACATCGTGTTACCTTTGAAGTCTTTCCTTCTGTAGACTGTCTCCATATTTCTGTTCAATGATATTCTTAGGAATTTTCCTCTTCTATAGAACCCCCCTTAATATTTCCTGCAGTTTCAGCTTGCTGGTCACTTACTCTTTGAGCTTTGCCAGTCTTGGAAACTCTTTATCTTTCCATCCATCTTGAATGTCAGTCTTGCTGCATAAAGTATTCTTGGCTGCATGTTCTTCTTATTTAGTGCCCTGAATATATCTTGCCAGCACTTTCTGGCTTGCCACATTTCTGTGGACAGGTCTGAGGTTATTCTGATGGGATTTCCACTGTACGTAAGGAGCTTCTTTATAGCTGCCTTTAAGAGGGCCTGTCTACAATTATAGTTCCTCATTCTTACTATTAGGTGTCTCGAGGACTTTGGAGAATCTATAATCTTGGGTCAAAACTATTCTGTCTCTAGTACATGAACGCGGGTTCCATTCGTGAGATTGGGAAAATTTTCATGGAGACCTTGTTCCACTATATCTTCTAGACTTCTTTCTTTCTCCTCCTCTTCAGGGATTCCAATAATTCTGACGTTGGAACGTTTCATGGTGTCATTGATTTCTCTAATTTTGTTTTCGTGACTTCTAAACTGTTTGTTCCAGGCTTCCTCCTAATACTTTATCTCTCTCTGTTTGTCCTCCAGATCACTAATTCTATCTTCTGTCTCAGTTACCCTAGCTTTTAGAGAATTTAGATTAGATTGGAAGTCATTGAGAGCATGGCTTTCAGTTCTGCCCTAATCAATACCGTTTTATCATCCATGGCTTTCTCTAACCTAACTATTGCCTGGATAATTGTTAACCTGAATTCCCTTTCTGACGTATTGTCTATGTTGATAGCCATTAGCTCTGTTGCAGAAGGCCATCCTCTGTATTTTTCTTCTGTTGGGGATTCCCCCTCCTATTCATTGTGGTGCGAGATGACTGATCGGATGTAGCTAGATGTAATGACCATGGTGCAGTCAAGGTGCACCGTGGAATGCTTCTGATCAATCAAGAGTCCCCACCCAAACGAAAGAAAAAGGAAAATGAGAAAAAAGAAAAAAAAGAAAGAGAGAGAGAGAGGAAAAAAAAAAAGATAAAAGAGAAGGCTCAGCCCAAATGGGCCCCAAGGTAAGATTTATGAAGTATACAAACAAATACAGACAAAAAAAAAAGACTGATAAAATATATGACAAGAGAAAAAATATATATATATAATAAGCAAAAAATAAAAAAATAAAAAAGAAGAACCTGGTCAAAAAGAATCCCAAGTATAAGATTTATATACTACCAGGACAAATACAAATATACAGAAACACTGGTGGAAGAAAAAATGGGAGAGTGGTTATAAATTCTCACTGTGGGGCAAGGAAGGTTATTTTGATTCTTCCTGGATGTGTCTTGATATTTTTGTTGATATGTTTGTTAAAGGACTCAACTTTCCTAATATAAAGGGGGATTAAAATTCGTTTACCCAAACCATAAGAGACTATGGACTCTGAAAAACAACCTGAGGGTTTTGAAGGGTCAGGGGTGGGAGGTTGGGGGAACAGGTGGTGGGTAATGGGGAGGGCACATTTTGCATGGAGCACTGGGTGTTGTGCAAAAAGAATGAATACTGTTACGCTGAAAAAATAAATAAAATGGAAAAAAAATTCGTTTACCCATAGGGTAGCATTGAATGGGGGAAGGGGATTACCTTGAAGTTTAACTCTACATGAATATTAAAAAATAAAAATTAAAAAAGAATAAACTAAACTAAACCAAAATAGATTAAAAAAAATAAGAAATAGAAAAGCAAAAGAAAAACACAGGTATATGTATCCAAAAGTTCAGGCTAAAAGGTTATTATTGAATTTGATTTACTGGACATCACACTGTGATGGTAAGTAGGTTAAAAATTATATATATATATATATATATATATATATATATATATATGCCAGAATAGTGGGAATGAATTAAAAATAAAAGTTGTATCGGGGAGGAGTCAAGATGGTGGAGAAGTAGCAGCCTGAGACTACATCAGGTAGCAGGAGATCAGCTCGATAGCTTATCTAAACATTGCAAACACCTACAAATCCAACAGGAGAGCGAAGAGAAGAAGAACAGAAACTCTAGAAACAGAAAATGAACCACTTTCTGAAAGGTAGGACTGGCGGAGAAGTGAATCTAAAACGACGGGAAGATAGACCGCGGGGGGAGGGGCTGGCTCCCGGCAAGCGGCGGAGCAACGGAGCACAAAATCAGGACTTTTAAAAGTCTGTTCCACTGAGGGACATTGCTCCAGGGGCTAAATCAGGGTGAAGCCCACGTGGGGCCAGCGTGGCCCCTGGCCCCGCAGGGTCACAGAAGGATCGGGGGTGTCGGAGTGTCGGAGAGCTTGCAGGTATTAGAACAGAGAAGCCGGCTGGAGAGACAGAGCGGAGGACTAAACTCTCAGCTCGGGGTTACCTTGAACTGGTCGCGAGCTGGGTGAGCTCGGAGCGTGGCTAGAGGCTGGGGATACGGGAGTGATTGGGTGCTGTCCTCTGGGGGCGCACTGAGGAGTGGGGTCCCAGGCTCTCGGCTCCTCCGGGCTGGAGACTGGGAGGCCGCCATTTTCATTCCCGTCCTCCAGAACTCTACGGAAAGCGTTCAGGGAACAGAAGCTCCCAAAAGCGAACCCGAGCCGATTACTTAGTCCGGCCGCCGGTAAGGGCAGTGCAATCCCGCCTCGGGCAAAGAAACTTGAGAGTCACTACAACAGGCCCCTCCCCCAGAAGATCAACAAAATATCCAGCCAGGACAAAGTTCATCTATCAAGGAGAAAGCAGATTCAATTCCTAAGACAGCAGAGCAATTCCAGAGGAGGAGAAAGCAAAGCATGGAACTCATGGCTTTCTCCCCATGATTCTTTAGTCTTGTGGCTACTTCAATTTTTTTTTCTTTTTTCAATATTTTTTCTCTTTTTTCTTTTTTCTTCTTCTCCTAAATTTTTTTTAAACATTTACCCTTTTCTTTTATAACATTTTTTGACTAGTTCATCTAAATATATATATTTTTTCTTTCTTTTTTATATTTTTTATTTGTTTTATTTTTTAAATTTTTTTCTTTCTTTTTTTTTCTTTTTTTTTTTTCAGAAGCTGTTTTTATCCCCTTTCTCCCCCCAAAAATTTGGGGTCTCTTCTGATTTGGTTACAGCACATTTTTCCGGGGTCTTTGCCACCCTTTTAGTAGTTTATTTGCTCCTTCATATTCTCTTATCTGGACAAAATGACAAGGCAGAAAAAATCACCACAAACAAAAGAAGAAGAGACAGTACCGAAGGCTAGGGACCTAATCAACACAGACATGGGTAATATGTCAGATCAAGAGTTCAGAATGACGATTCTGAACATTCTAGCCGGGCTCGAAAAAGGCATGGAAGATATTAGAGAAACCCTCTCTGGAGATATTAAAGCCCTTTCTGGAGAAATTAAAGAACTAAAATCTAACCAAGTTGAAATCAAAAAAGCTATTAATGAGGTGCAATCAAAAATGGAGGCTCTCACTGCTAGGATCAATGAGGCAGAAGAAAGAATTAGTGATATAGAAGACCAAATGACAGAGAATAAGGAAGCCGAGCAAAAGAGGGACAAACAGCTACTGGACCATGAGGGGAGAATTCGAGAGATAAGTGACACCATAAGACGAAACAACATTAGAATAATTGGGATTCCAGAAGAAGAAGAAACAGAGAGGGGAGCAGAAGGTCTATTGGAGAGAATCATTGGAGAGAATTTCCCTAATATGGCAAAGGGAACAAGCATCAAAATCCAGGAGATGCAGAGAAACCCCTCAAAGTCAATAAGAATAGGTCCACACCCCGTCACCTAATAGTAAAATTTACAAGTCTTAGTGACAAGGAGAAAATCCTGAAAGCAGCCCGAGAAAAGAAGTCTGTAACATACAATGGTCAAAATATTAGATTGGCGGCAGACTTATCCACAGAGACCTGGCAGGCCAGAAAGAGCTGGCATGATATATTCAGAGCACTCAAGGAGAAAAACATGCAGCCAAGAATACTCTATCCAGCTAGGCTATCATTGAAAATAGAAGGAGAGATCAAAAGCTTCCAGGACAAACAAAAACTGAAAGAATTTGCAAACACCAAACCAGCTCTACAGGAAATATTGAAAGGGGTCCTCTAAGCAAAGAGAGAGCCTAAAAGTAGTAGATCAGAAAGATACAGAGACAATATACAGTAACAGTCACCTTACAGGCTAATAATGGCACTAAATTCATATCTCTCAATAGTTACCCTGAATGTTAATGGGCTAAATGCCCCAATCAAAAGACACAGGGTATCAGAATGGATAAAAAAACAAAACCCATCAGTATGTTGCCTACAAGAAACTCATTTTAACGCGAAGACACCTCCAGATTTAAAGTGAGGGGGTGGAAAACAATTTACCATGCTAATGGGCGTCAGAAGAAAGCTGGGGTGGCAATCCTTATATCAGATCAATTAGATTTTAAGCCAAAGACTATAATAAGAGATGAGGAAGGACACTATATCCTACTCAAAGGGTCTGTCCAACAAGAAGATCTAACCATTTTAAATATCTATGCCCCTAACGTGGGAGCAGCCAACTATATCAACCAATTAATAACAAAATCAAAGAAACACATCAATAATAATACAATAATAGTAGGGGACTTTAACACTCCCCTCACTGAAATGGACAGATCATCCAAGCCAAAGATCAACAAGGAAATAAAGGCCTAAAATGACACACTGGACCAGATGGACATCACAGATATATTCAGAACATTTGATCCCAAAGCAACAGAATACACATTCTTCTCTAGTGCACATGGAACCTTCTCCAGAATAGATCACATCCTGGGTCACAAATCAGGTCTCAACCGGTACCAAAAGATTAGGATTATTCCCTGCATATTTTCAGACCACAATGCTCTGATGCTAGAACTCAATCACAAGACGAAAGCTGGAAAGAACCCAAATACATGGAGACGAAACAGCATCCTTCTAAAGAATGAATGGGTCAACCAGGAAATTAAAGAGGAATTGAAAAAATTCATGGAAACAAATGATAATGAAAACACAACAGTTCAAAATCTGTGGGACACAGCAAAGGCAGTCCTGAGAGGAAAATATATAGCAGTACAAGCCTTTCTCAAGAGACAAGAAAGGTCTCAAGTACACAACCTAACCCTACACGTAAAGGAGCTGGAGAAAGAACAAGAAAGAAACCCTAAACCCAGCAGGAGAAGAGAAATCATAAAGATCAGAGCAGAAATCAATGAAATACAAACCAAAAAAAACAATAGAAAAAATCAATGAAACTAGGAGCTGGTTCTTTGAAAGAATCAATAAGATTGATAAACCCCTGGCCAGACTCATCAAAAAGAAAAGAGAAAGGACGCAAATCAATAAAATCATGAATGAAAGAGGAGAGATCACAACTAACACCAAAGAAATACAGACAATTATAAGAACATACTATGAGCAACTCTATGCTAACAAATTGGACAATCTGGAAGAAATGGATGCATTCCTAGAGACATATAAACTACCACAACTGAACCAGGAAGAAATAGAAAACCTGAACAGGCCCATAACCAGTAAGGAGATTGAAACAGTCATCAAAAATCTCCAAACAAACAAAAGCCCAGGGCCAGACGGCTTCCCAGGGGAATTCTACAAAACATTTAAAAAAGAACTAATTCGTGCTCTCTTGAAACTGTTCCAAAAAATAGAAACGGAAGGAAAACTTCCAAACTCATTTTATGAGGCCAGCATCACCTTGATCCCAAAACCAGACAAGGATCCCACCAAAAAAGAGAACTACAGACCAATATCCTTGATGACCACAGATGCAAAAATTATCACCAAAATACTAGCCAATAGGATTCAACAGTAAATTAAAAGGATTACTCACCACGACCAAGTGGGATTTATTCCAGGCCTGCAAGCTTGGTTCAACATCCGCAAATCAATGAATGTGATAGAACACATTAATAAAAGAAAGAACAAGAACCATATGATACTCTCCATAGATGCTGAAAAAGCATTTGACAAAGTATAGCATCCCTTCCTGCTTAAAATTCTTCAGTGTTTAGGTATAGAGGGCACATACCTCAATATTATCAAAGACATCTATGAAAAATCCACCGCAAATATCATTCTCAGTGGAGAAATACTGAAAGCTTTTCCACTAAGGTCAGGAAAATGGCAGGGATGTCCATTATCACCACTGCTATTCAACATAGTACTAGAAGTCCTAGCCTTAGCAATCAGACAACAAAAAGAAATTAAAGGCATCCGAATCAGCAAAGAAGAAGTCAAACTATCACTCTTCGCAGATGATATGATACTATATGTGGAAAACCCAAAAGACTCCACTCCAAAACTGTTAGAACGTGTACAGGAATTCAGTAAAGTGTCAGGATATAAAATCAATGCACAGAAATCAGTTGCATTTCTGTACGCCAACAACAAGACAGAAGAAAGAGAAATTAAGGAGTCAATCCCATTTACAATTGTACCCAAAACTATAAGATACCTAGGAATAAACCTAACCAAAGAGGCTAAGAATCTATATGCAGGAAAATATAAAGTACTCATGAAAGAAATTGAGGAAGAAACAAAGAACTGGAAAAATGTTCCATGCTCCTGTATTGGAAGCATAAATATTGTGAAAATGTCTATGCTACCTAAAGCAATCTACACATTTAATGCAATCCCTATCAAGATACCATCCATTTTTTTCAAAGTAATGGAACAAATAATCCTCAAATTTATATGGAACCAGAAGAGACCTCGAATAGCCAAAGGAATATTGAAAAAGAAAGCCAAAGTTGGTGGCATCACAATTCCGGACTTCAAGCTCTATTACAAAGCTGTCATCATCAGGACAGCATGGTATTGGCACAAAAACAGACAAGTAGATCAATGGAACAGAATAGAAAGCCCAGGAATAGACCCTCAACTCGATGGTCAACTAATCTTCGACAAAGCAGGAAAGAATGTCCAATGGAAAAAAGACAGCTTCTTCAATAAATGGTGCTGGGAAAATTGGACAGCCACATGCAGAAAAATGAAATTGGACCACTTCTTTACACCACACACGAAAATAGACTCCAAATGGATGAAGGACCTCAATGTGAGAAAGGAATCCATCAAAATCCTTGAGGAGAACGCAGGCAGCAACCTCTTCAACCTCAGCCGTAGCAACATCTTCCTAGGAACATCACCAAAGGCAAGGGGAGCAAGGGCAAAAATGAAGTATTGGGATTTCATCAAGATCAAAAGCTTTTGCACAGCAAAGGAAACAGTTATCAAAACCAAAAGGCAACTGACAGAATGGGAGAAGATATTTGCAAACGACGTATCAGATAAAGCGCTAGTATCCAAAATCTATAAGGAACTTAGCAAGCTCAACACCCAAAGAACAAACAATCCAATCAAGAAATGGGCAGAGGACATGAACAGACATTTCTGCAAAGAAGACATCCAGATGGTCAACAGACACATGAAAAAGTGCTCCACATCACTCGGCATCAGGGAAATACAAATCAAAACCACAATGGGACATCACCTCACACCAGTCAGAATGGCTAAAATGAATAATTCAGGAAATGACAGATGCTGGGGAGGATGCGGAGATAGGAGAACCCTCCTACACTGTTGGTGGGAATGCAAGCTGGTGCAACCACTCTGGAAAACAGCATGGAGGTTCCTCAAAAGGTTCAAAATAGAACTACCCTATGACTGAGCAATTGCACTACTTGGTATTTACCCTAAAGATACAACCGCTGTGATCTGAAGGGCACGTGTACCCGAATGTTTATAGCAGCAATGTCTACAATAGCCAAACTATGGAAAGAACCTAGATGTCCATCAACAGATGAATGGATAAAGATGATGTGGTATATATACACAATGGAATACTATGCAGCCATCAAAAGAAATGAAATCTTGCCATTTGCGATGATGTGGATGGAACTAGAGGGTATCATGCTTAGTGAAATAAGTCAATCGGAAAAAGACAACTATCATATGATCATCCAGATATGAGGACATGGAGATGCAACATGGGGGGTTAGGGGGATAGGAGAAGAATAAATGAAACAAGATGGGATTGGGAGGGAGACAAATCATAAATGACTCTTAATCTCACAAAACAAACTGGTGGTTAATGGGGGGAGGTGGGGTTGGGAGAGGGGGAGGGGGTTATGGACATTGGGTAGGGTATGCGCTATCATGAGTGCTGTGAAGTATGTAAACCTGGCATTTCACAGACCTGTTCCCCTGGGGATAAAAATACATTATATGTTTAAGAAAAATTGGATAGGGAAGTGAACCATAAGAGACTATGGACTCTGAAAAACAACCTGACGGTTTTGAAGGGGTGGGGGTGGGAGGTTGGGGGAACCAGATGGTGAGTAATAGGGAGGGCATGTATTGCATGGAGCACTGGGTGTTGTGCAAAAGCAATGAATACTGTTACGCTGAAAAAAATAAATAAAATTATATTAAAAAAAAGATCTAAATGTGAGACCTGTAACAATAAAAATTCTAGGAAAGAGCACAGGCAATAATGTCTTTAGCATATCCATAGCAACTTTATTCTAGATATATCTCCTGAGGCAAGGAAAATAAAACTAAAGATAAACTATTGAGGGCCTTTGTGTGGCACAGTCGGTTGAGCAACTGCCTTTGGCTAAGTTCAGGATCCTGGACTCCCAGGATCGAGTGCCGCATTCGGCTGCTTGCTAGATGGGGAGTCTGCTTCTCCTTCTGACCTTTCTCCATCTCATGCTCTATCTCTCTCTCTCTCTCTCTCATTCGTTCTCTCTCAAATAAATAAATAAATAACATTGAGGCTATATCAAAATGAAAATTTATGCATAAGGGGGAGTCAAGATGGCGAGGAAGTAGGAGGAGGCACCATTTCAACCTGTAACCTAAAGTGAGGTGATTACCTACCAAAGAACTCCGACCACCCAGGAAATCAGCCTGAGATCAGAATTATACACGTCTGGATCTCTACAGGATCAGAAGACGCCAGTGACAGGTAAAGCAGACTGGGAGCGTCGGACTGATATCCGAAGATAACCAAAAGGGGGAGGGAGCCACCAGAGGTGACCCATTGGAAAGTAATACCCCAACACGAGAGTGCTCTGCATCTGGGGACCAGCATTAACTGGGAGTCTGGTTGAAAGCACTCAAAAAACAAAGAGCAAAGGATCGCGGGGGGTAATAGTGGGAACCTGGGAAGTTAGGTCAGGGACCTAAGTCCCCGGACCCAGGACAGCCTCCACTGGTGCTGAGCCAGAGAGTGCGGCGGAGAAATCAGGTCTCTGTCCCTGAGCCGCCAGTGTGCCTCAATGCCTGTGCACCCGAGAACGAGTGGGGTCTGGCTCCCATGAGGGGCTGGGAGCCTGGCCAGATGGCAATCCTGAAACGTGCACGTCCCACACCCTCCCTTGGGATAGGTGCTCATAGGCGCTAGCCTGGACCTCTGGCATCTGGAAAAACCATACATTCCCAGCCGGGGACAGCGGGAAAATCTCAGTGTGCGATCCCTGCTCGGAAACTTCTCTGGCGGTCTGGACCTGCCTAGACAGCCACCACTGCCCTGGTTTTGGGTACAACGAGGAGATCCTGCATCCCCAGGGTCAGTGACTGAGAACTGACTCTGCCAGCAGCTTTAGCAAAACATTCTGACGCTTCTCTCTGAGAGGGCGGTCGGGGTGCAGTTTGTTCTCCTCTAAGCCTCCAAAAACCATCAAAAGCTGTCAAGGCGAGAGAAAGCAGATGAAAGAATATAAAAACCCCCAGAGAACAAAAGGCTGAAAAAAACAGTTTCCTCAGAGCTCACCCCCTTGAGGGGAGCGGGAGGACCTAACTCAGGGAACATCATTGTATGAAAACCCACGTGGCAGGACCCTCCCCCAGAAAACCAACCAGGAAGGAAGAAAAAAAAAAAAAGAAGACTACAAGAGAACAGCCACCACTACTTCATAAATACAACTTTTATTTTTAACTCTTTACCAATATTCTGGTTCTTTTTTTTTTCTACATACAGATAATTTTTTAACCTATTAACCATCACACTGAGATGTCCAGTACATCAAATTCTTTAATAACCTTCTAACCTGAACTTTTTGATACATACACCCGTGTTTTTCTTTTGCTTTTCTATTTTTTTAATTCTTTTTTAATTTTAACTTAGTTTAGTCTAGTTTATTCTTTTTTAATTTTTGTTTTCTTCTATACATATAGAGTTAAACTTCAACGTAATCCCCTTTCCCCAATCAATGCTACCCCTATAGGCAAACCAGTTTCTAATCCCCCTGTAACTTAGGAAAGTTGAGTCCCTTAACAAAAACATCAAGATACTTTCAGGAAGAATCAAAATAACCTTCCTCACCCACAATGAGAATTTATAACCACTCTCCCAATTTTTACTTCTGTCAGTGTTTCTGTGAATTCGTGTTTGTCCTGATAATATATAAATCTTATACTTGGGGTTCATTCTGATGAGGGTCTTCCCTTTTTTTTGCTTATATATACGTATTTTTTCCCTTGTCATATACTTTTATCACTCTTTTTGTTTGTCTGTTTTTGTTTGTATACTTCACAAATCTTACCTTGTGGCCCATTTGGGCTGAGCCTTCTCTTTTATCTTCCCTTTTCTTCCTATCTCTCTCTCTCTCTCTCTGTTTTTTCCCCTTTTTTCTTTCCCCGTTTTTTTTCTTTCTTCTTCTCTATTTCTTTTTCTTTTCTCTTTTCTCTCATTTGGTTGGGGAATCCTGATTGCACAGAAGCGTTCCAGGGTGCACATAGACTCCACCACAATCGATAAGTCCAGCTGCATCTGTTCAGTCATCTCTTACCAAAATGACTAGGAGGAGGAATACCCAACAGAAGAAAAATACAGAGGATGGGCTTTCTGCAACAGAGCTAATGGCTATCAACATAGACAATATGTCAGAAAAGGAAATCAGACTAACAATTATCCAGGCAATAGCTAGGTTGGAGAAAGCTATGGATGACCAAACAGAATTGATTAGGGCAGAACTGAAAGCCACCAGGGATGATGTTCAAAATGCTCTCAATGAGTTCCAATCTAATCTAAATTCTCTAAAAGCTAGGGTAACTGAGACAGAAGATAGAATTAGTGATCTGGAGGACAAACAGATAGAGAGAAAGGATCAGGAGGAAGACTGGAACAAACAGCTCAGAAGTCACGAAAACAGAATCAGGGAAATAAACGATGCCATGAAATATTCCAATGTCAGAATTATTGGAATCCCTGAAGGGAGGAAAAAGAATGAAGTCTAGAAGATATAGTGGAAGAAGTTGTCTATGAAAATTTTCCCAATCTCACAAATGGAAACAACGTTCATGTACTAGAGGCAGAAAGATGTCCTCCCAAGATTTTAGATTCTCGAAAGTCCTCACGACACCTTATAGTTAGAATGAGGAATTATGTTTCAAGAGAGACCCTCTTAAAAGCAGCTAGGACAAAGAGGCTCCTTACATACAGAGGAAAACTCATTAGAATAGCGTCAGACCTTTCCACAGAGACCTGGCAAGCCAGGAAGGGCTGGCAAAATATATTCAGAGTACTAAATGAGAAGGACATCGAACCAAGAATTCTCTATCCAGCAAGACTGACATTTAAAATGGATGGAGAGATAAAGAGATTCCAAGACTGGCAAGGCTTAAAAGACTATGCAACCACCAAGACGACACTGCAGGAAATATTAAGGGGGGTCCTATAAAAGAGAAAAAATCCTAAGAATATCATTGAACAGAAATATAGAAACAATCTACAGACAGAAAGACTTCAAAGGCAACATAATGTCAATAAAAACCTATCTCTCAATAATCACTCTCAATGTGAATGGCCTAAATACACCTATAAACGACACAGTGTTGCAGATTGGATAAAACGACAAGAGACCCATTTTGAACCTAAGGATACACCCAGACTGAAAGTGAAGTGATGGAGAAACATCTTTCATGTCAATGGGCCTCAAAAGTAGGATGGGGTAACGATTCTCATATCAGATAAATTAGATTTTAAACTAAAGACTGTAGTCAGAGATACAGATGGACGCTATATAATTTTTAAAGGGACTATCCACCAAGATGATCTAACAATTGTGAATATCTATGCCCCAATAGTGGAGCACCTAATTGCATAAGAAAACTATTAATCAAGATAAAGAATCATATTGATATGAATACAATAATAGTAGGAGATCTTAATACGCCTCTCTCAGAAATAGACAGATCATAGAAGCAGAAAATTAATAAAGAAATAAGAGCACTGAATGAAACATTGGACCAAATGGACCTCAAGACATATACAGAACATTCAACCCTAAAACAACAGAATACTCATTCTTCTCAAGTGCACATGAAACCTTCTCCAGAATAGACCACATACTCGTTCACAAAGCAGGACTCAACCGATACCAAAAGACTGACATGATTCCCTGCATATTCTCCAATCACAGTGCTTTGAAACTGGAACTCAATCACAAGGAAAAGTTCAGAAGGAATTCAAACACCTGGAAGCTAAAGACCACCTTGCTTAAGAATGCTTGGATCAGGGGCGCCTGGGTGGCTCAGTGGATTGAGCTGCTGCCTTCGGCTCAGGTCATGATCTCAGGGTCCTGGGATCAAGCCCCGCATCGGGCTCTCTGCTCAGCGGGAAGCCTGCTTCCTCCTCTCTCTCTGCCTGCCTCTCTGCCTACCTGTGATCTCTGTCTGTCAAATAAATAAAAAAATCTTAAAAAAAAAGAATGCTTGGATCAACCAGGAGATCAAAGATGAACTTAAACAATTCATTGAAACCAATGAGAATGAAGACACGTCAGTCCAAAACCTATGGGATACAGCAAAGGCAGTTCGAAGGGGGAAATACATAGCCATCCAAGCCTCCCTCAGAAACATTGAAAAATCCAGAATACACCAGCTGTCTCTACACCTTAAAGAACTGGAGAATCAACAGCAAATCAAACCAACTCCACATGCAAGAAGGGAAATAATCAAGATTAGAGCAGAGATCAATGAGGTAGAAACGAGAGATACAGTAGAACGTATCAATGAAAGTAGATGCTGGTTTTCTGAAAGAATCAATAAGATCGATAAACCATTGGCCACACTAATCCAAAAGAAAATAGAGAAAGCCCAAATTAATAAAATTATGATTGAAAACGGAGAGATCACAACGAACACCAAGGAAATAGAAACAATCATCAGAAATTATTACCAACAGTTATATGCCAATAAGCTAAGAAACCTAGATGAAATGGATGCATTCCTGGAAAGCTACAAACTCCCAAAATTGAACCAGGAAGACATTGACAACCTGAATAGACCGATATCTAGTAACGAGATTGAAGCAGTGATCAAAAACCTCCCAAAAAACAAGAGCCCAGGACCTGACGGATTCCCTGGGGAATTCTACCAAACTTTCAAAGAAGAAATAACACCAATTCTCCTGAAACTCATTCAAAAAATTGAAGCAGAAGGACAACTTCCAGACTCTTTTTATGAAGCCAGCATTACCCTGATCCTCAAACCAGGCAAAGACCCTCCCAAAAAGGAGAATTTCAGACCAATATCACTGATGAATATGGATGCAAAGATTCTCAACAATATCCTAGCAAACAGGATCCAGCAGCACATTCAAATGATTATCCACCATGACCAGGTGGGATTCATCCCTGGGTTGCAAGGTTGGTTCAACATTCGCAAATCAATCAATGTGATAGAACAAATCAATAAGAGAAGAGAGAAGAACCACATGATCCTCTCAATTAATGCAGAAAAAGCATTTGACAAAATGCAGCGTCCGTTCCTGATGAAAACGCTTCAAAGTATAGGGATAGAGGGAACATTCCTAAACTTCATAAAATCTCTC
The DNA here is from genome assembly GCF_922984935.1 of Meles meles. Taxonomy (NCBI): domain Eukaryota; kingdom Metazoa; phylum Chordata; class Mammalia; order Carnivora; family Mustelidae; genus Meles; species Meles meles. The sequence goes on from NC_060081.1 coordinate 7,745,233, forward strand.
TGTGAAAGACCCACAGCAAATAGCAACCCTAATGGGAAAAAGCTTGCAGCCTTCCCAGTGAGTTCAGGAAAACGACAAGGATGCCCACTCTCACCAATCTTGTTCAACATAGTATTAGAAGTCCTAGCAATGGCAATCAGACAACAAAGAGAAATAAAAGGTATCCAAATTGGTAAGGAAGAAGTCAAACTCTCTCTCTTCACAGATGACATGATTCTTTATATGGAAAATCCCAAAGACTCCACCCCCAAACTACTAGAACTCATACAGCAATTCAGTAACGTGGCAGGATACAAAGTCAATGTACAGAAATCAGTGGCTTTCTTATACACTAACAATGAAAATACAGAAAGGGAAATTAGAGAATCGATTACATTTCCTATAGCACCAAGAACCATAAGATACCTGGGAATAAACCTAACCAAAGAGGTAAAGGACCTGTAGTTGAGGAACTACAGAACACTCATGAAAGGAATTGAAGAAGACACAAAAAGATGGAAAACTGTCCCATGCTCTTGGATTGGAAGAATAAACATTGTTAAAATGTCTATACTGCCTAGAGCAATCTATACTTTTAATGCCATTCTGATCAAAATTCCACAGATATTTTTCAAAGAGCTGGAGCAAATAATCCTAAAATTTGTATGGAATCAGAAGAGACCCCGAATTGCTAAGGAAATGTTGAAAAACAAAAACAAAACTGGCGGCATCACGTTACCTGATTTCAAGCTTTACTACAAAGCTGTGATCACCAAGACAACGTGGTACTGGCATAAAAAGAGACACATAGACCAGTGGAACAGAGTGGAGAGCCCAGATATGGACCCTCAACTCTATGGTGAAATAATCTTCGACAAAACAGGAAAAAACATTCAACAGAAAAAAGACAGTCTCTTCAATTAATGGTGCTGGGAAAACTGGACAGTGATATGTAGAAGAATGAAACTCGACCATTCTCTTACACTGTACACAAAGATAAACTAAAAATGGATAAAAGACCTCAACGTGAGACAGGAATCTATCAGAATCTTAGAGGAGAACATAGGCAGTAACCTCTTCGATATCAACCACAGCAACTTCTTTCAAGATATGTCTCCAAAGGCCAAGGAAATAAAAGTGAAAATGAACTTTTGGGACTTCATCAAGATCAAAAGCTTCTGTACAGCAAAGGAAACAGCCAACAAAATAAAAAGCCAACCCACGGAATGGGAGAAGATATTTGCAAATGACAGTACAGACAAAAGGTTGATATCCAGGATCTATAAAGAACTGCTCAAACTCAACACGCACAAAACAGATAATCATATCAAAAAATGGGCAGAAGATATGAACAGACACTTCTCCAACGAAGACATACAAATGGCTATCAGACACATGAAAAAATGTTCATCATCACTAGCCATCAGAGAGATTCAAATTAAAACCACATTGAGATACCACCTGACACCAGTTAGAATGGCCAAAATTAGCAAGACAGGAAACAACGTGTGTCGGAGAGGATGTGGAGAAAGGAGAACCCTCTTCCACTGTTGGTGGGAATGCAAGTTAGTGCAGCCACTTTGGAGAACAGTGTGAGATTCCTCAAGAAATTAAGAATAGAGCTTCCCTAAGACCCTGCAATTGCACTGCTGGGTATTTACCCCAAAGATACAGATGTAGTGAAAAGAAGGGCCATCTGTACCCCAATGTTTATTGCAGCAATGGCTACGGTCGCCAAACTGTGGAAAGAACCAAGATGCCCTTCAACGGATGAATGGATAAGGAAGATGTGGTCCATATACACAATGGAGTATTATGTCTCCATCAGAAAGGATGAATACCCAACTTTTGTAGCAACATGGACGGGACTGGAAGAAATTATGCTGAGCGAAATAAGTCAAGCAGAGAGAGTCAAGTATCATATGGTCTCACTTATTTGTGGAGCATAACAAATAACATGGAGGCCATGGGGAGATGGAGAGGAGAGGGAGTTGAGGGAAACTGGAAGGGGAGATGAACCATGAGAGACTATGGAATCTGATAAACAACCAGAGGGTTTTGAAAGGGCGGGGGGGGGGTGGGAGGTTGAGGAACCAGGTGGTCGGTAATAAGGAGGGCATGTACTGCATGGAGCACCAGGTGTGATGCCAAAACAATGAACACTCTTTAAAAAAAAGAAAATTTATGTATAACAAATGAAAGAATTTTAAAAAATAAAAGGCAACCTATGGAATGGGAGAAGATATTTTCAAAAAAAATCTGATAAAGAGTAAGTATCCAAAATATATACAGAACTGATAAAAATTAACATGAGATACAAATAATCAAATTTAAAAATAGACAAAAGACATGAAAACACCTTTATTCAAAAAAAGAATGAAGATCCAGATAGTCAACAGATACATGAGAAAATGATCAAAATTACTCATCATCAGGGAAAATACAAATCAGAACTATAGTAAGAAATCACCTCACACCTGTAAGAAAGTACAAAAATCTGAACAAGCAAACAAACAAACAAACAAAAAAAACAAGTGTTAGCAGTAGTGTGGAAAAAAAGAAACTGTCTTGCACTATTGGTGACCATGCAAACTTGTGTAGCCATTGTGGAAAACATAATGGAGTTTCCTCAAAACATTCAAAATAGAAATAATCTACATACCAGTAATCACACAGTGAATATACATTGGGGAGCAATAGTCTTTTCAAAAAATGTTTTTGGGAAAACTGTGCAGCTACATTCAAAAGTATGAAACCAGACCCTTTGCATATACCACACACCTCCAGAATTAAAGTGACTGGGTCAGGGTGCCCGGGTGGCTCAGTGCATTAAGGCCTCTACCTGCAGCTCGGGTCATGGTCTCAGGGTCCTGGGATTGAGCCCCGCATTGGGCTCTCTGCTCAGCGGGGAGCCTGCTTCTCGTCCTCTCTCTGCCTGCCTCTCTGTCTACTTGTGATCTCTGTCCGTCAAATAAATAAATAAAATCTTAAAAAAAAAAAGTGAGGGGGTGGATAAACATTTATCATGCTAATGGGCATTCAAGAAAGTATGGGTAATAATCTTTATATAAAACAAGTTAGATTTTAAATCAAAGAATGTAATAAGAGATGAAAACAAGCACTATATCATACTTAAAGTGTTTATCCAACAAAAATATCTAATTATTATAGTTATTTATGCTCCTACTTTGGATGCAGGCCATTATATAAACCAATTAACAAAAAAAAAACTAGAAGCACATTAATAATAATACAATAATTGTTGAGGTATTAAATACCCCACTCTTAGCAATGGACAGATAATTTAAGCAGAAGATGAACAAGGAAACAAGGACTTTGAATGACACAGTGGGCCAGATGGACTTCATAACTATATGTATCTATATATCTATATGTAGAGAGAAAGAGACAGAGAGTATTCTATCCTAAAGCAATAGAATATGCATTCTTCTTGTGTACACATTGAATATTCTCCAGAATAGATCTCATGCAGAGCCATAAATCAGGACTCAACAGATACCTACATATTGGAATTATTCCGTGCTTATTTTGAGACCACAAAGCTTTGAATCTTGAATTCAATCACAAGAGGAAATTTGGAAGGAACTCAAACACTTGGATGTTAAAGGTCATTTTACTAAACAATGAATGGGTCAACCAGAAAATTAGGCAACAATTTTTATATATCATGGAAACAAATGAAATAGAAAAGTCAGCTGTTCAAAACTTTTCAGATGCAGCAAAGGAGGTCCTAAGGAAGAAGAACATAGAAATACCAACTTTTCTCAAGAAAGCAGTAAATCTCAAATACACAAGCTAACCTCACTTATAAAGGAAATGGAGAAAGAACAGCAAATGAAGCCTAAACAAAGAAGGTTAAAAGAAATTATAAGGACCAGAGCAGAAATTAATGAAACAGAAATCAAAGAACAGTAGAAATATCAATGAAACTGGAAGCTTGTTCATTGAAAAATTAAAAAGATTGATAAATGCATAGTCAGACTTATCAAAAAGAAAAGAGAAAGGACAAAAACTAATGAAATGCTGAAAGAAAAAGAGATCACAACCAACACCAAGAAAATACAAACAATTTTAAGAATAAAATATGAACAACTCTACACCAACATATTAGGCAATCTGGAGGAAATGAATCCACTCCAAGAAATGTATAAATTGCCAAAACTGAAACAGGAAGAATAGAAAACCTGAACAGATCCATAACCAGCCAGCAAATTGAAGGAGTTATCAAAAATCCCCCAACAAACAAGAGCTCAGAGCCAGATATCTTCCCAGGGAAATTCTCCAAACATTTAAAGAAGAAAGAATACCTAAATTCTGAAACTGTTTCAAAAATAAAAATGAAAAGAATAGTCCCAAACTCTTCTATGAATCCAACATCACCTTGAGCTTAAGACCAAAGTCCCCACCAAAAAGGATAATTTTAGACCAATAACTCTGATGAACATGGATGCCAAAATTCTCAACAAGACACCAGACAATAGGAGCCAACACTACCTTAAAAATATCATTCACCATGGCAAACTGGGATTTATTCCTGGGCTGCAAGTGTTGTTCAACATTTGCAAACCATCCAACGTGATACACCACATTAATTAAGAAATGGCAAGAACCATATGATAATCTCACTTGATGCAGAAAGAACATTTGACAAAATAACACCCTTTCTTTTTTTTTAAAGATTTTATTTATTTACTTGAAAGACAGAGATCACAAGTAAGCAGAGAGGCAGGCAGAGAGAGAGGAAGGGAAGCAGGCTCCCTGATGAACAGAGAGCCCAATGCGGGGCTCAATCCTAGGACCCTGGGACCATGACCTGAGCCGAAGGCAGCTTTAACCCACTGAGCCACCCAGGTGCACCATAGCACCCTTTCTTTTTTTTTTTTTTAAAGATTTTATTTCTTTATTTTGACAGAGAGAGATCACAAGTAGGCAGAGAGGCAGGCAGAGAGAGGGAAGCAGGTTCCCTTCAGAGCAGAGAGCCCGACATGGGACTCGATCCCAGGACCCCGAGATCATGACCCGAGCCGAAGGCAGCGGCCTAAACCACTGAGCCACCCAGGCGTCCCCATAGCACCCTTTCTTGATTAAAATCTTGCACACTGTGGTTATAGAGGGAACATATCTCAATATCATAAAAGCTATCTATGAAAAGTTCAAAGTATTACTCAAAATAGTGAATAACTGAGAGCTTTTCCCTTAATATCAGGAATAAATCAGGTATGTCCATTCTATCACTATTGTTCAGCAATGTATTGGAATTCCTAGTCTCAACAATCAGACAAACGGAAGAAATAGAAGTCACTCATATTAGCAAAAAAGAATTCAAATTATAACTCTCAGTAGTTGACATAATACTTTATGTGTAATACCCAAAATATTCTACCCCAAAATTGCTAGAACTCATACAGCAATTCAGTGACATGGCAAGATACAAATTCATTCCAAAGAAATCATTTTCATTTCTATATGTTAACAATGATACACAAGAAAGAGAAATTATGGAACCAATCACATTTACAATAGCTCCAAAACCCATTAGATACCTAGGATTAAAACTAACTGAAGAGGTAAAGAATCTGTACTCTAAAAACTAGAGAACACTTGTGAAAGAATTTGAGGAATACAGAAAGAAGTTGAAAAAAAATCCATGATCATGGATTGGAAGAATAAATGGTAAAATTTCTGTGCTGGCCAGAGAAATCTACACACTCAATGGAATCCCTTTCAAAATACCACCGATATTTTTCACATAGCTGGCACAAATAACCCTAAAATTTGTATGGAACAAGATAAGACCCTGAATAGCCAGAGGAATGTGGAAAAAGAAAACAAATCTGGTGGCATCAAAACACTGGGCTTAAAGTTATATTACAAAGCTATCATCATCAACACAGTATGGAGCTGGCACAAAAACAGACATTGCAAACCTTGGAATGGACCCTCAGCTCTATGGCCAACTAATCTTTGACAAAACAGGAAAGAATATCCAAAGGAAAAAAGACAGTCTCTTCAATAAGTGGTGCTGGGAATATTGGATGCCACATGAAGAATGAAACTGGACCATTTTATTAAACTGTACACAAAGATAAACTCAAAATGAATGAAAGACCTAATTGTGGGAAAGAAATTCATCAAAGTCCTAGAGGAGAACACAAGCAGCAACCTCTTGGACCTCAGCCACAGCAACTTCTTGCTAGGCACATCTGCAAAGGAAAGGGAAACAAACAAAAGCAAAATCAATCAATCAATCAATCAATCAATCAAAACAAAGAAGCAAAATACTATTGGATCTTGAACAGAAAAGGAAAGAAAAGCCAAAGCAGGTAACCCACAGAATGGGAGATGATATTTAAAATGACATATCTGATTAAGGACTAGTATTCAATATCCATAAGGAAATTACAAAATTCAACACACAAAATATAATCCAGTCAAGAAATGGGAAGAAGACAGAACAGACACTTCTCCAAAGAAGACATGCAAATGGCTAACAGACCCATGAAAAACTGCTCTACATCACTTGTCATCATGGAAATACAAATTAGAATCACAATAATATAGCACCTCACAGTCATCAAAATGGCTAAAATAAATCAGGAAACAGCAAATCTTGGCCAGAATGTTGAAAAAGGGGAATTATTAAACATTTGGTGGGAATCAAGCTGGTGCAGCCACTCTGGAAAAGATTTTGGAGTTTCCTCAAGAAGATAAAAATAGAGTCAACTTCTGGCCCAAGAATTGCACTACTAGGTACCAAAGATACAAATGTAGTGATCCAAATGGGAAACTTGCGCCCCAATAGTATAGCAGCAATATCCACTATAACCTGGAAAGAACTGAGATGGCCATTGACAGATGAATGGCTAAAGAAGATACCATATAGATATATGGAATGGAATATTACCCAACTGTCAAAAATTATAAAATTTGCCATTTTCATGATGAGGATGGAGCTGGAGGGTATTATGTTAAGTGAAATAAATCAGTCAGAGAAAGACTGGTTTTAATCCTATGTGGACTATAAGAATATAATATAGTATAATATAGGAATATAATATAATATATAATATAAGAAGTAGCACAGAGGATCATATAGGAAGAGAAGGAAAAGTTAATGGGAAGAAATCAGAGAGGAAGACAAACTATGAGAATCTCTTAACTACAGAAAACAGCCTGAAGGTTGCTGGTGGGGAGATAGGTGGTTAGATGTGTTAACTGTGTGATGGATATTAAAGAGGGCACGTGATATGATGAACCCTGGGTGTTAAGTGTTACTGATGAATTACTCAAATCTACATCTCAAAATAAGAATGCAGTGTATGTTGGCTAATTGAATTTAAATTTTAAAAGACAATTAATTAGTGTAAGTACTGTTAAGTAACAATTAATTAAACTAAATTTTGGGGTGCATGGGTGGTTCAATCAGTTAAGCATTTGCCTTTGGCTCAGGTCATGATCCCAAGATCCTGGGATGATCAAGTGTTACATCAGATTCCCCGCTCACAGGGGAGTCAGATTCTCTCTCTCCCTCTTCGCCTTCTCATTCTCTCTCTCTCTCTCAAATAAATTAATAAATAATCTTTTTAAAAAAGGAAACTAAGTGTTAAAAGACAAGATACAATTTCAGACCCAAATATATTAATGAGTGATATGAATCCAATAAGACCATTAAGACATTAGTTTTGAGGCCATTTTCCTTAGCCATTATATTTCTCTCACACTATAGAGACAGAAGTTTATGAAAATCTGCCCATTTATATCCATGAACATTTTTCTAAATTTAATCACTCAAAGTCTGTGACTCACATTGTATGTTGAAAAAAATCACAGTGTTTAAACAGGAATAGCAGCACAGATATTCCATTCATAATTGTATTATTTTGTAGATTCTTCTTTTCCAGACTTCTATTTTTAAACATTATTTTATAACTCAAATTACATGCAAATGGATAAATATTATACAAAAAGGATGGTCTCAATGTGTTCCAGTGGGAAAATTTTTCTGGATATGAATCTTCCCTTGTGTCCTTTTGAGACTAACTGATAAACATGTATCATAATTTGCTGATTTTGGGTCATATCCAATGCCTAAATCAAATCATTACCCATGACTTCAGGGCAGTATATAATCTAAAATACATGAATTCCTTCATAGTCTGATGTTGAATATTAATTTTTTAATTTTTATATCATAGACAGAGATCACAAGTAGGCAAAGAGGCAGGCAGAGAGAGAGAGGGGAAAGCAGGCTCCTGCTGAGCAGAGAGCCTGATGCGGGGCGCGATTCCAGGACCCTGGGATCATGACCTGAGCCAAAGGCAGAGGCCTTAACTCACTGAGCCACCCAGGTGCCCCTAATAATGTAAATAAAGGGAATCCACACAAACATGGAAATTCCAATGACAGTGAGACAATATGACGAGTGTATTAGCTAAGAAATGGGTAGGGGTCTGAGAATACAAAGGGGAGAAGTACTATTAGCAGAAGGGTGAGAGGAGATATTTAGAAAACAAATTGCTTATAATGCAGTTTTGTTGTTTTTGTTTTGTTTTGTTTTATGGGTTTTTTGTGTTTTGTTTGTTTTGGTATGGTTTTGTTGTTTCTTGGTAAAAAAGAATCTCTTTATAGGTCTCTTTTCATTTTGTATCCTGCAACATTACTGAATTGCTGTATGAGTTCTAGTAGTTTGGGACTGGAGTCTTTTGGGTTTTCCATATGAAATATCATGTCATCTGCAAAGAGAGAGAATTTGACTTCTTCTTTGCCACTTTGAATACTTTTTATTTCTGTTTGTTGTCTGATTGTTGTTGCTAAGAATTGATAAGAGTTCTAAGACTGTGTTGAACAACAATGGTGAGAGTGGGCATGCTTGTTGTGTTCCAGATATCAAAGGGAAGTCTGTTGTTTTCTTATACAATACAATGAAAATATAGAAAGGGAAATTACAGAATTGACTTCATTTACAATAGCACCAAGAACCATTAAGGTGCCTCGGAATAAACCTAACCAAAGAGATAAAGGATCTGTATTTGAAGGACTACAGAACACTCATGAAAGAAATGGAAGAAAGTGCAAAAAGATACTCAGTGGTGAAAGTCTAAAAGACAGTCCTGTAAGATTAAGAGCAAGACAAGTATGGCCATGTTTGCCATGTCTATCCCATATGATACTAGAAGTCCAGGCCAGAGAAATTAGGCCAGTAAAACTAACAGAGCCTCAGGCTTGGACAAGAAGAAGAAAAATTATCTCTGTTCACATAGAAAATGATCTTGTGTTGGTAAACAGAAATTATTCCCCCTCCAAACCTTTGGTGACTAATCAATTCAACAAAGATAAAAGATACAAACTCAAGACTAAAATTTAATTCATTAAATTTTTGAACAACCAAACATCAATAACAAATCTAAATGGAAATTATTTTTTTAATCTAAAGATAATAACATTTAAAAGAGTAATATGTTTAGTTATAAATGTAACCAAGGGTTAACCACCAATGTAACCAAGAGTTAACAAGGGTAGGCATAGACAGATTTGCGTACAGATGCCCTTTCTGCCCTTTAGGACAGTTAACAAAAATGTTTAAACAGGGAGGAGTCAAGATGGCGGAGAAGTAGCAGCCTGAGACTACATCAGGTAGCAGGAGATCAGCTCGATAGCTTATCTAAACATTGCAAACACCTACAAATCCAACGGGAGAGTGAAGAGAAGAAGAACAAAAACTCTAGAAACAGAAAATCAACCACTTTCTGAAAGGTAGGACTGGCGGAGAAGTGAATCTAAAACGACGGGAACATAGACCGCGGGGGGAGGGGCCGGCTCCCGGCAAGCGGCGGAGCAACGGAGCACAAAATCAGGACTTTTAAAAGTCTGTTCCACTGAGGGACATTGCTCCAGGGGCTAAACCGGGGTGAAGCCCACGCGGGGTCAGCGTGGCCCCAGGCCCCACAGGGTCACAGAAGGATCGGGGCTCTCGGAGTGTTGGAGAGCTCGCAGGTATTAGAACGGAGAAGCCGGCTGCAGAGACAGAGCCAAGGACTGAACTCTCAGCTCGGGGTTACCTTGAACTGGTCGTGTGCTGGGTGAGCTCAGAGCGTGGCTAGAGGCTGGGGATATGGGAGTGATTGGGTGCTGTCCTCTGGGGGCGCACTGAGGAGTGGGGCCCCAGGCTCTCGGCTCCTCCGGGCCGGAGACTGGGAGGCCACCATTTTCATTCCCGTCCTCCGGAACTCTACGGAAAGCGTTCAGGGAACAGAAGCTCCCAAAAGCGAACCCGAGCTGATTACTTAGTCCAGCCGCCGGTAAGGGCGGTGCAATCCCGCCTCGGGCAAAGACACATGAGAGTCACTACAACAGGCCCCTCCCCCAGAAGATCAACAAAATATCCAGCCAGGACGAAGTTCATCTATCAAGGAGAAAGCAGATTCAATTCCTAAGACAGCAGAGCAATTCCAGAGGAGGAGAAAGCAAAGCACGGAACTCATGGCTTTCTCCCCATGATTCTTTAGTCTTGCGGCTACTTCAATTTTTTTTCTTTTTTCAATTTTTTTTTCTTTTTTCAATTTTTTTTTCTTTTTCCTTCTTCTGCTAAATTTTTTAAAACTTTTACCCTTTTCTTTTTTAACATTTTTTGACTAGTTCATCTAAATATATATTTTTTTTCTTTCTTTTTTATTTTTTTTATTTTTTTTTTTTTAATTTTTTTTCTTTTTTTTTCAGAACCTGTTTTTATCGCCTTTCTCCCCCCCACAATTTGGGATCTCTTCTGATTTGGTTACACTGCATTTTTCCAGGGTCTTGGCCGCCCTTTTAGTAGTTTATTTGCTCCTTCATATCCTCTTATCTGGACAAAATGACAAGGCAGAAAAAATCACCACAAACAAAAGAACAAGAGACAGTACCGAAGGCTAGGGACCTAATCAACACAGACATTGGTAATATGTCAGATCAAGAGTTCAGAATGACGATTCTGAACATTCTAGCCGGGCTCGAAAAAGGCATGGAAGATATTAGAGAAACACTCTCTGGAGATATTAAAGCCCTTTCTGGAGAAATTAAAGAACTAAAATCTAACCAAGTTGAAATAAAAAAAGCTATTAATGAGGTGCAATCAAAAATGGAGGCTCTCACTGCTAGGATCAATGAGGCAGAAGAAAGAATTAGTGATATAGAAGACCAAATGACAGAGAATAAGGAAGCCGAGCAAAAGAGAGACATACAGCTACTGGAACATGAGGGGAGATTTCGAGAGATAAGTGACACCATAAGACGAAACAACATTAGAATAATTGGGATTCCAGAAGAAGAAGAAACAGAGAGGGGAGCAGAAGGTCTATTGGAGAGAATCATTGGAGAGAATTTCCCTAATATGGCAAAGGGAACAAGCATCAAAATCCAGGAGATGCAGAGAACCCCCCTCAAAGTCAACAAGAATAGGTCCACACCCCGTCACCTAATAGTAAAATTGACAAGTCTTAGTGACAAAGAGAAAATCCTGAAAGCAGCCCGAGAAAAGAAGTCTGTAACATACAATGGTAAAAATATTAGATTGGCGGCAGACTTATCCACAGAGACCTGGCAGGCCAGAACGAGCTGGCATGATATATTCAGAGCATTAAACGAGAAAAACATGCAGCCAAGAATACTCTATCCAGCTACGCTATCATTGAAAATAGAAGGAGAGATAAAAAGCTTCCAGGACAAACAAAAATTGAAAGAATTTGCAAACACCAAACCAGCTCTACAGGAAATATTGAAAGGGGTCCTCTAAGCAAAGAGAGAGCCTAAAAGTAGTAGATCAGAAAGGTACAGAGACAATATACAGTAACAGTCACCTTACAGGCTAATAATGGCACTAAATTCATATCTCTCAATAGTTACCCTGAATGTTAATGGGCTAAATGCCCCAATCAAAAGACACAGGGTATCAGAATGGATAAAAAAACAAAACCCATCAGTATGTTGCCTACAAGAAACTCATTTTAGACGCGAAGACACCTCCAGATTTAAAGTGAAGGGGTGGAAAACAATTTACCATGCTAATGGGCATCAGAAGAAAGCTGGGGTGGCAATCCTTATATCAGAACAATTAGATTTTAAGTCAAAGACTATAATAAGAGATGAGGGACACTATATCCTACTCAAAGGGTCTGTCCAACAAGAAGATCTAACCATTTAAAATATCTATGCCCCTAACGTGGGAGCAGCCAACTATATCAACCAATTAATAACATCAAAGAAACACATCAATAATAATACAATAGTAGTAGGGTACTTTAACACTCCCCTCACTGAAATGGACAGATCATCCAAGCAAAAGATCAACAAGGAAATAAAGGCCTTAAATGACACACTGGGCCAGATGGACATCACAGATATATTCAGAACATTTCATCCCAAAGCAACAGAATACACATTCTTCTCTAGTGCACATGGAACCTTCTCCAGAATAGATCACATCCTGGGTCACAAATCAGGTCTAAACCGGTATCAAAAGATTAGGATTATTCCCTGCATATTTTCAGACCACAATGCTCTGAAGCTAGAACTCAATCACAAGAGGAAAGCTGGAAAGAACCCAAATACATGGAGACTAAACAGCATCCTTCTAAAGAATGAATGGGTTAACCAGGAAATTAAAGAAGAATTGAAAAAATTCATGGAAACAAATGATAATGAAAACACAACAGTTCAAAATCTGTGGGACACAGCAAAGGCAGTCCTGAGAGGAAAATATATAGCGGTACAAGCCTTTCTCAAGAAACAAGAAAGGTCTCAAGTACACAACCTAACCCTACACGTAAAGGAGCTGGAGAAAGAACAAGAAAGAAACCCTAAACCCAGCAGGAGAAGAGAAATCATAAAGATCAGAGTAGAAATCAATGAAATAGAAACCAAAAAAAAAAAAAAAATAGAATAAAATCAATGAAACTAGGAGCTGGTTCTTTGAAAGAATCAATAAGATTGATAAACCCCTGACCAGACTCATCAAAAAGAAAAGAGAAAGGACCAAAATTAATAAAATCATGAATGAAAGAGGAGAGATCACAACTAACACCAAAGAAATACAGACAATTATAAGAACATACTATGAGCAACTCTACGCCAACAAATTGGACAATCTGGAAGAAATGGATGCATTCCTAGAGACATATAAACTACCACAACTGAACCAGGAAGAAATAGAAAACCTGAACAGGCCCATAACCAGTAAGGAGATTGAAACAGTCATCCAAAATCTCCAAACAAACAAAAGCCCAGGGCCAGACGGCTTCCCAGGGGCATTCTAACAAACATTTAAAGAAGAACTCATTCCTATTCTCCTGAAACTGTTCCAAAAAATACAAATGGAAGGAAAACTTCCAAACTCATTTTATGAGGCCAGCATCACCTTGATCCCAAAACCAGACAAGGATCCCACCAAAAAAGAGAACTACAGACCAATATCCTTGATGAACACAGATGCAAAAATTCTCGCCAAAATACTAGCCAATAGGATTCAACAGTACATTAAAAGGATTATTCACCACGATCAAGTGGGATTTATTCCAGGGCTGCAGGGTTGGTTCAACATCCGCAAATCAATCAATGTGATAGAACACATTAAAAAAGAAAGAACAAGAACCATATGATACTCTCAATAGATGCTGAAAAAGCATTTGCCAAAGTACAGCATCCCTTCCTGATCAAAACTCTTCAAAGTGTGGGGATAGAGGGTACATACCTCAATATTATCAAAGCCATCTATGAAAAACCCACCGCAAATATCATTCTCAATGGAGAAAAACTGAAAGCTTTTCCGTTAAGGTCAGGAACACGGCAGGGATGTCCATTATCACCACTGCTATTCAACATAGTACTAGAAGTCCTAGCCTCAGCAATCAGACAACAAAAAGAAATTAAAGGCATCCAAATTGGTAAAGAAGAAGTCAAACTATCATTCTTCGCAGATGATATGATACTATATGTGGAAAACCCAAAAGACTCCACTCCAAAGCTGCTAGAACTTGTACAGGAATTCAGTAAAGTGTCAGGATATAAAATCAATGCACAGAAATCAGTTGCATTTCTGTACACCAACAACAAGACTGAAGAAAGAGAAATTAAGGAGTCAATCCCATTTACAATTGTACCCAAAACTATAGGATACCTAGGAATAAACCTAACCAAAGAGACTAAGAATCTATACACAGAAAATTATAAAGTACTCATGAAAGAAATTGAGGAAGACACAAAAAAATGGAAAAATGTTCCATGCTCCTGGATTGGAAGAATAAATATTGTGAAAATGTCCATGCTACCTAAAGCAATCTACACATTTAATGCAATCCCTATCAAAATACCATCCATTTTTCGCAAAGAAATGGAACAAATAATCCTAAAATTTATATGGAACCAGAAAAGACCTCGAATAGCCAAAGGAATATTGAAGAACAAAGCCAAAGTTGGTGGCATCACAATTCCGGACTTCAAGCTCTATTACAAAGCTGTCATCATCAAGACAGCATGGTACTGGCACAAAAACAGACACATAGATCAGTGGAACAGAATAGAGAGCCCAGAAATAGACCCTCAACTCTATGGTCAACTAATCTTCGACAAAGCAGAAAGAATGTCCAGTGGAAAAAAGACAGCCTCTTCAATAAATGGTGCTGGGAAAATTGGACAGCCACATGCAGAAAAATGAAATTGGACCACTTCCTTACACCACACACGATAATAGACTCCAAATGGATGAAGGACCTCAATGTGAGAAAGGAATCCATCAAAATCCTTGAGGAGAATGCAGGCAGCAACCTCTTCGACCTCAGCCGCAGCAACATCTTCCTAGGAACAACGGCAAAGGCAAGGGAAGCAAGGGCAAAAAGGAACTATTGGGATTTCATCAAGATCAAAAGCTTTTGCACAGCAAAGGAAACAGTTCACAAAACCAAAAGACAACTGACAGAATGGGAGAAGATATTTGCAAACGACATATCAGATAAAGGGCTAGTATCCAAAATCTATAAGGAACTTAGCAAACTCAACACCCAAAGAACAAACAATCCAATCAAGAAATGGGCAGAGGACATGAACAGACATTTCTGCAAAGAAGACATCCAGATGGCCACAGACACATGAAAAAGTGCTCCACATCACTCGGCATCAGGGAAATACAAATCAAAGCCACAATGAGATATCACCTCACACCAGTCAGAATGGCTAAAATTAACAAGTCTGGAAATGACAGATGCTGGCGAGGATGTGGAGAAAGGGGAACCCTCCTCCACTGTTGGTGGGAATGCAAGCTGGTCCAACCACTCTGGAAAACAGCATGGAGGTTCCTCAAAATGTTGAAAATAGAACTACCCTATGACCCAGCAATTGCACTACTGGGTATTGACCCTAAAGATACAAACATAGTGATCCGAAGGGGCACGTGTACCCGAATGTTTATAGCAGCAATGTCTACAATAGCCAGACTATGGAAAGAACCTAGATGTCCATCAACAGATGAATGGATCAAGAAGATGTGGTATATATACACAATGGAATACTATGCAGCCATCAAAAGAAATGAAATCTTGCCATTTGCGACGACGTGGATGGAACTAGAGCGTATCATGCTTAGTGAAATAAGTCAATCAGAGAAAGACAACTATCATATGATCTCCCTGATATGAGGACATGGAGAAGCAACATGGGGGGGTAGGGGGATAGGAGAAGAATCAATGAAACAAGATGGGATTGGGAGGGAGACAAACCATAAATGACTCTTAATCTCACCAAACAAACTGGGGGTTGCTGGTGGGAGGTGGGATTGGGAGAGGGGGAGCGGGCTATGGACATTGGGGAGGGGAGGCGAACCATAAGAGACTATGGACTCTGAAAAACAACCTGAGGGTTTTGAAGGGTCAGGGGTGGGAGGTTGGGGGAACAGGTGGTGGGTGATGGGGAGGGCACATTTTGCATGGAGCACTGGGTGTTGTGCAAAAAGAATGAATACTGTTACGCTGAAAAAATAAATAAAAAAATAAAATAAAATAAGATTATTATTCTATAAAGGCCCACAGGAATATTTGTACCAACATTGCTGTGAAAAACTTAGCTGACCTTCCTTTCAATGATTCTTTTAAGGTCTCAGGTGTCCAGGTCGATATCTTGAGGCAAAAGCAGGATCCAAAGATCTACATTAGTGTTTTTTTCCTCATTGTTTCCAGTCCAGTTTTATTTTCTGTAATACTTTCCAAAGGGACAGATGAGTAGTTCTAAACCTTGGCTTCATGTTAGAATCACCAGGAGAGATTTTTTAAAATGTGATGCTCATGCCCACTTCAGGTCAATTAAATCATTATCTCTGGCATTGGGACCCAGATAGCAGATGTTTTTAATCCTCCAAGGTTATTCTTACAGGTGACTGAGACTGAAAAATCGCTGTTCTAGGAAGGTTTAGCCTATTAACACCTTCTGTGTATAAACAACATTGCCTAGAGTCAAACTGGGGACAGCATCACTCAAATGAATGAGTCCAAAAACGGAGTGAGTCAAGGACTCAGAATGACAGGTCTCAAACTTCACTGACAGGTTGGGTGGTGAAGTTTTTTGGGATGTGGCCATTTGAAAGGTGTTCTATGAAGAATGGAGGAGGACTCTTTGCTGGAGAGATTAGCTATAATACATAGGAGAAATTTTAAATTAAGATAGTGTAGAAGCCAAGGGCAGACCGCCCCAAAATGTGCCACTTTGGAAGATGATTTTAAGTAAAGGTTACTTAAGAAACAGTGCAAAGACACTCAGACCCTCCTCTGTCCCCCTGAAATCAGGAAACAGAAATCCCATTTGAAAAATGTACTCATCATGCTAAGAAGTAAAAAGACATCCCATTGTCATTAAAAGAGCTGACAGAGCTGTACAGACAAACATTATTATTTTTCTTATCACTATCTCTGCCCAAATTCCACTTAAAATTCTTTACTAACTAAAGATCCCAAACAACAGCTTTCTGTATCCTGTGAATGAATTCCTTGTACATTTACTGCCTAACTAAAATCTATTAAAAACTGCCAGCCTTCTTCACTTCTTTTATTTATTTATTTATTTATTTATTTTGCCTTCTTCATTTCTTTAGGTCTCAATTTGGGCCATTATATGCAGATAATAAAGCTGCTTTTTTTTTCCTTCTAGTTATCTGTCTCATCTAAATTGAAATCTTAGTCCAGCTAGAAGACCTTGAAGGGTCGAGATAAGAATTTTGACAACTATCATATGATCTCCCTGATATGAGGAAGTCGAGATGCAACATGGGACTTAGGCGGGTAGGAGAAGAATAAATGAAACAAGATGGGATTGGGAGGGAGACACACCATAAGTGACTCTTAATCTCAAAAAACAAACTGAGGGTTGCTGGGAGGAGGGGGGTTGAGAGGGAGGGTGGGGTTATGGACATTGGGGAGGGTATGTGCTATGGTGAATGCTGTGAAGTGTGTAAACCTGGCGATTCACAGACCTGTACCCCTGGGGATAAAAATACATTATATGTTTATAAAAAATAAATAAGAAAAAAAAAGAATTTTCTTTCTCTACAATAACATTACATATGTTAAAAATTGCATTAACATTCCTAGGACTCTCAGTTCTTTCATCTGTGAAATGAGAATTAACTAGTTCATTCCAAAGTTGTTGTAATTAAATCAGAAATCATTTGTAAGCATGGTGCATATTGTGGTTCCCTTAGATTTCAGAGGCTCAACAAATAGAATAAAAAATAGAAAAGTAGAGAATCAGGATCTTTTATATCTTATTTGTCAAATGTATGATAGATTCCATTCTTGGTTTCCATCAACTAAGGTTTTTTTTTCCTCTTTTACTGGACACTAGTGCTGTTTTGTTCATAGTAACAAGACCCAAAAAGCAGTAAGTAGAAATTTTACATATTATCTTGGACAGGATGGAGGAGTAGTGCTCTTTTTGGTGTTTTGAAGATATTTGAATGTCCCTAATGCTCTGTCTATGGAATGCTTGCCTATACATTGGTTTTCTATTGCTGTATAACAAGTTACCACAAATTTCCTGCATATTGGAGGAGGTCATCAAGAGCATGTGACTGTCAGTTGACTCTGGAAGTAGACCTTGGACAATGGGATGCTCGTCACCCTCTCCCCTGAACTTGGAATGTACATTTTACTCCGTGTTCCCATGGTGGGAGCTATTCGAAGGCTATAGCCTTGAAAAAGAGACATGCTGTTTTGACCATATGTACCCCATATGTGGCTAAACCCAGTAAGGCCGCTGTATGTACTTTTACGATTCTGGTGGGCTGGCATAGAAATCTACTTGTCCTGTGGCCACCCAAGACAGGTCTCATATGGCAGTTCTCTTGCTTCTTAAACTTGCCATCTGCCAGTCTGGAGTGTTTTGCCTCTATCTTTGGTCTCTGCTCACCCTCTGTATATGGGGCCATTTTGAAGACCACCAGTGCTTTAAAATATCTGTTTATTAGCTGAGATCTGTAGGTAGGAAGACCAGGCTGATGATGCTGGTTTCCTGCCCAGGGTCTTACAAGGCAAAAAACAAGTTTTTAGCTGAGTTGCTTTATCACCTGAACTCAGATTATTTTACAAGCTCACATGATTGTGGCTGGGTCGGGTTTTTGGCAGTTAGAGGGCTGAGCATTTTGTCTCCTTTCTGGCTTTTAGCCAGAGGTCCCCTTCTCTTTTGGAGGCAGCCTGCATTCCTTGTCCAGTGGCCCCCTCTGTCGTCAGAGCCAGTGACAGAGAATTTCCTTCTGATGTTTCAAATTTCTCAGGAAACCAGTCCACACAGTCCAGTCACGCAGAAGGGATTCTGCACGTTCTTGTCTGTTTCTAATGGGCAAGTTCTTTGTTCTTTTCACTTTCCATTAAAATCCTCATCAGTTAGTGAGATCTGGGTATACGATGTCTAAAAGCTTGTATCTTCAGGATATTTGAAGCAATCAAAGGGTATAAAGAGAGGAAACAAAACCATAGAAGCCTTTTTTTTTAAATGTTCAGTAATTTTTAATCCATCTTTCCTTCTTCGTTCTTTTTTTTTTTTCCTTAGCTGCATTGATTTGTACTTTTTTTAAACTGAAAGATAAAGTAAATTTCAGGTCTAGTGAATAGCAAACAAAACTGCTTTTCTCTCATATTTTCCTAGTAAGGTCCTCAGTACTTGGCCCCATTAGTGTTTACTGTAGCTTACTGTTCTCCAAAACTTTCAAGTAAATATTATGCCATTGTGCTCTAAAATAATAGGTTATTTTTCAGTCATGAAAGTGGTTTTCTTGGAAGGTTACGTTTAGTTTCCAGCTAACAAGTTTGTAATCTTTCAATATTAATGTATAAAGTAGAACAAACTTTATATTGCAGTTTGGATGCTTAAAGGTTAAATCAACACTATTAAATTTCAAATTATCAACTAGTAAGTCCTAAATATAATTTTTTCTAAACTTCTGTGATACATACATTTGCCTTATTTGTCTGAGACATCTGAAAATTCTTTGATATAACAAAGATATGGGGTAGGGGGAGGCAACCTACCAAAAGATTTGTTGGTATCTACAGATCACTTAATGTTGGATTTTTCAGTTTTGCCTTTTCTTTTTACTTAAAGAAATTCTCCAAGGGAATAATGAGTATTCTTATTGAGCATCTTTATATACTCTATTGAACTATAAAGATAAATAAGCATATGTCGGTAACGTCAAACAAAGGAAACTATGTGCTCTTTGTGGTGAAGTTTGGTTCTTGACAGTTTGGTTCTCTAAAGCAAATAGAATTGGGAAAATCTATTCTGTATTGTATGGTTCACAATGAAAATCCTGGGGTAAAAAAAACAGAAACCTCAACAACTTCAAAACTTCAAAATTACAGACAAATCTCAACCCTGAAGTCAAAATGGATCCAGTAAGATGGGCATCCAACAGGATTATAATAAGCTGATTAAAGCAACATTGAGGGAGCAAATGGGGGAAGTTCCACAGAATTATCATGGATAGAATTAGCAAATGAATGCTTCATTCTCTTTTTTTAAAGATTTTATTTATTTGATATATACAGAGAGATCACAAGTAGATAGAGAGGAAAGCAGAGAGAAAGGGGGAAGCAGGCTCCCCGCTGAGCAGAGAGTCCAATGTGGGGCTCGATCCCAGGACCCTGAGATCACAACCCAAGCCGAAGGCAGAGGCTTAACCTACTGAGCCACCCAGGCACCCCTGAACGCTTAATTCTTATGGGGTATTGGCAGTGACCTCTATTGGAAGGTATTTCATTTATTTATTTATTTATTATTTATTTATTTTTAAAGATGTTATTTATTTGACAGAGAGGCAGCAAGAGCAGGAACACAAGCAGGGGGAGTGTGAAAGAAAATGTAGACTTCTCGCTAAGCAAGGAAGAAGATGTGGGGCTCCATCCCAGGACACTGGGATCATGACCTGAGCCAAAAGCAGACACTTAATGACTGAGTCACCCTGGAGCCCCTGGAAGGTATTTAAAAAAAATCAAATTAGATAGTTCTTATCTTTGAGGAATGTATAGTAAAGTCTACATAAACCACCTAAAAATATTTGTAGTACATCTTATAGTCAGGGCTATAAAAATGGTAACAGGTATTGCTCTGAATTAAAGGTAGTCTGAAGGGCACCTGGGTGGCTCAGTAGGTTAGGCGGCTGCCTTCAGTTTGGGTCATGATCTCACGGTCCTGGGATGAAGCCCCATGTCGGGCTCCTTGTTCACTGTGGAGCCTGCTTCCTCCTCTCCCTCTATCTGCAGCTCTCGCTGCTTTCTTTTTCTCTCTAATAAATAAGTAAAATCTTTTAAAAAAATAGTCTTAAAAAAGTTTGGTCATCCCTGGCCTAAACCTGACATGCTTTGAACAACCCTCATGCTGGATTGGTTTGAGTTGTTCCTAGATTTCCTCCTGAAGTCCCTGATGCTACCAGAATCAGACTATGTTTTGCTGAGGGTGAGAGCATCAAAAAAGATGACACAAATGCTCCACAGTTTATGTTCCATATGCTTTAATTTACATTTAAAAAGCTAAATACTACCAGAAGACATAGTCTTCATTATTTAAAACTTCATAGATTTAATTTTATTTTAACAAACTTAAGCATTTGCCTTTTTATTGTTGTTACGAGCGAAGCATAGGCTCCTAAATTAAATAGTTCATTAATTTTTATGTCAGCCTTGATGCGATTTACATGCATACAAATGAAACTAAACGACCCCAGGGAACTTGTAGAGGGTCAGTTTCAAATCCATGAATTAATGCGAATGGTAAGGTTACATCATTTGGGTATAAGCTCTAAGATTTCGAGAATGGAGAACAAGCAATCAAGGTAAAACATCCCTGGTGCTTCAATTATTTATGAAAATGAGATCCTGTCATCTCTATTCCAAGGTACTGTTGCAGGAGATAGAGCAGGGGCACTATAAAGGTCAGTGTGTGTCTAGGACCAGCCTGCTGTATGGGCAGAAAAACTCCTCTGCTGCATCTTTATTCAGAGGAAATCCACAGGGCTTTCATTTGACCTGCTGCATTTCTAATATTTATTGCTACTATAACTTATTATTCATTTTATTGTCCCAAATATCATTGCCCTTTTCATCTATTTCTGTACCAATGTTGGCAAAATGCCAACTTTGCATAGTCATTTAAATAACAAAAATAAAATTTCTGTCCTACATACTTTACAAAATCCAATCATTTGTTTCCTTGAAGAAAATTGCCTATTTATTATCCATTCACATGTGAAGAAAATTAGTTCTGATTGTCTGGTATGGTTATATCAGGGTGACAACGGGATAAGATTCAGGAGACCTGGCTTTTGATGCTATATCTTTATTAAGTCATTTCAGCTAGCTGGGCACTCTGCCACCAATCTCATCAATCCCCTTCAGTCTTAGAACTATTTCTTCTTTTTGTCATTCTTGGAGACAGGCCTTTGTCATCTCACTGCAGGATTCCTGTGAATCCTGCAGTGAGAGGAACTCCTGCCAGTTCCTCGGCATCTTTTTATTTCTCTGTTCATCCACCTTAACAGTCCAGCAAGTTTCAACACCCTGACATATTTTACTGTTTGTGTAGAATTTACTTTAAATAATTCCGTATGTTTACTGTAAAAGCTTCATGGCACTTGAGAATAGCCTGAAACATTCTTGAGAGGAGGGATGTTTGAAAAGATTTTTGAAAGGAGGTGTAATTTCTGCAGGGTCTTTAAAAAAAGTAGAATTTACCCAGGAACATTTTCTAGGGGAAGAGCAATGTCATGAGAAATGTTTAAACTCACCTGACTCTTTCAAGCAGTGGTGAGCAGACTGAGATCGAAGTCCCAGCATCTATGGGAGATAAATTTGTTGAGTGGTGCTAATCTAGATGGTGTATGAGACAGGGCTATGGTGCTAAATGGTAAGCCTTAGGGAGTGGAATATGAGAGGGAAAGATTAGTTAGTATGCTTTTGGTTTCTAGTGATAAAAACACAAGTCCAGTCTAGCTTAAAATACAAAGTGGGAGAGAGGATTTTTACTGGCTCCTATAACTAAGAAGTTTAAGGGGAAAATTGGCATTATGTCCTTCTAAGCTCAAACAGCTGTACTTAAGAATACTGGAAATCAAATTCTTTCCCCTTTCTTCAGTGCATTCCCCTTTCCTTTGTAACTCAGAAGAGTTTTGCCATTTTGTTTATAAATCCACAGCTATTGCTTTCTAACTGTTCTAGCAAATGTCATCTCCCCCAAGCCACTGTAGAGGAGGTTGCTGCTAATTGGACCTGACAGGATGTAGAGCTCCAATGGTCATATATGCATACTTGAAGGTGAAGGTGGTAGGATCTGGACTTATTTTCTCCATCAAATAGACTAAAGGAGAGCAGGACTGACCTGCACCCTCGCCAAAGGGAAAAAAAAAAACAAAAAACTCCTTTATCAGAGGGAGGGGTATGCACAGTTGAAATGAACAGAAGTCATTCTAGGTTTTTCAGAAGGACACCGAGAAAGAACTGTGGTTAACTGACCTATGCAAACTTGGCTGTTAAGAAATTTACAAGAATCTATTACTATAGTGTGTGTTGGTTAGAGATAAGTGGACTATATTGCACACACAGCCCCCCACCGCCGCCCCCCATGAGCCGGTCCTACAACCATGGGGTTGCAACCAGTGAGTCTGTACAAAAGCAACACTCAGGTTACATTCTGCTAAATGAAAAATAATAATAATAATAATAAAGGATGCTAAATGTACATATATTTATTTTCAAGCCATTGCAAAACTGTCATACAGTCCCTTCTCATAGCTCAGGAGTAGCTGTGTTCTGCCTGAGGCATCTGGTGAGCCTGTACATGGAAGATTTTCTCTGGAGCAGCTGCCATGGTGTCTCCCAGACCAGATTCACCAGGCTTCTACTTGCGCTTTGTCTGCCTGTCTGTCCACCTATCGGTAACCAGTGCTGTTACTGCACTTGCCCTTGGGAGTCCTACCATGACTGCAAGATGTCCTCACTGGTAGCTGTCAAGAACTTTGGTGAGGGGGAGTCTGGAAATGAGGTGGGGCATCCCTGGGCACTCACAGCAGGATCCTGGGTAGGGAGAGAAAACAGGCATGTGCTAGGGCCTGGGGTTCTGCTTTCACTAGGGGTGAGGGTGGGAGCCTAGAGTTTTTGCAGGTTCACTCTTTATTGGTGAATGTAAAATATGAGGGTAAGATTTTAGAGCATGAAAGAGAAAAAAAAATCAGCCAGGGTCTTAGGTTGGGGCAGATGTGGGTGCTTCTGAACACTTTATCCAGTCTTGTGGCCAGCACTGAGCTCAATGGGGGTAGTCCTCTCTGAAGTGGACGTCTTTGCAATCAAAGCCAAAGTCAGGCACTCATGTCACACAGAAAAAAAGCCAACCATTAGGGCTTATACTACATTAGATCAGGTGACTAAGTCATTGTTGAAGTAGAGTGACACAGGACTAAAGGGGATCTAGACCTCGACCTGCCGTAATATTTATTATGTGGACGTTTGCCAGACTGATGGCAGGGCAGATCATTCTAATCAACTGTTTATATGGAACACCTCTTATTTCACCAGTGAAATATGATTTTTGACCCTGACACTCTCTGGTATAGAGTACGGTCATATTTGAGGCCCTCAGTTTTATGACCCTAGGGCTTGCTCCTGTTTAGGCCACATCAAAAGGTGACTATCCTGAAATGTGTAATAAAGTTAATTAAATAAACACATCATAGCTTAAATCTATTTATTTTTCAAGTTGCAGTGGGTGATCATGGTATGAATTCACTGGGTCATTACTACCTTTTTAAAATGAAACTATAGAAAATATCAAGAGAGAATAAAATAAGATTTTTTAAAATAAGACATGTAATAAGTGTGAGGATTATTTTGTGAAACTTCAGTTTTGTGTCATCATCTTATCTCTCATTAAGTATATTTTTGGTGGGCTACTGTTAAAAAGGTTGTGAAAGCCACACATTTAAAGCCTGAGGACATTTTATTTCCTTATTTTGTTACTGGCACAGCTGCTGGTTAGAATACATATTATATAAATATATAGTGAATTCTTATATTTTATCATAGTTATTGTATAGGGTTTTATTAAGTTAAACTCAAGTGTGTTTATATTGAATCTGTAGATTATTTTTACACAAAATCATCTGAATTTATCATAGAATAAGTGGGATATTGAATTAATTATATTTAAAAGCACCTGTTCCTCTATTCTCTCTCACTCACTATAAGGCTTTTCTCCTTCCCTCTCCCTTTCTTTACTAATAATTATTGAATGGTAAGCACTTTATATATATTATGCCATTTAATCCTCTGCCCTTGAGGTGTTATTGTTCCCATTATACAGATGGAGATATTAAGGATTAGAATCTTGACAGTAGTTTTCTCAACATCACTTAGTATTTAAGCCAGGCAGTTTGTTTCTATAGCCTGCTATCTTGACTGATTTTTATTTTTCCGATATAAAAAACCAAGTTGGATCACCGCATCATTGCTTTTTGGATCTAATTGCCCTGAACACAGAGAACATAGGGAAGGCGAGCAGTGGAGGGTTTCTATCCCACTGAATCACAAATGCTTTACACTGCAAATTTCATGTTCTTGTATCTCTAGGGCTTTGACTTTAGGGATTACAGGCAAAGACATGAACAGGGTGATAAAAGATTGAAAGTGATCTGTGCACCTGATCACTCAACAAAGAGCAAACCGACAGTGTCATGTAGGCCATATTCTGTTGAAAGCCCCTGTCCACCCTCTCCTGCTGGCCATGTTGATCCAGCAATGACCCATGAGTCAACCCAGGGCAGAGGGTACAGCCAGGATGAGGAGTACTGGGTTTTGTTTTTGTTCGTTTGTTTGTTTTTTGTTTTTTTAAACTTAGCTCTCTAAAGGCTCTACTTTGGTCAGAAGCTTTCAGTGGCGACAGAGAAATGTGATCTTTCATCTTTATTGTGTGTGTTCATTTTTATTCCTCTTTTGTTCTCATTGCCTGCCTGCAAGGGTCTGTTTACAATCATCCATTCCTTTTTTCTTAACAACTCAGGAGTAGGACTGTTGTATAAATCCCCCTCCCAAAAAAAAAGAAAACACAAACAAACATGTAGACACTTATCAAAAGGAACAAGGTAATTGTAGGTCATGACTGCTCACATTTTGTACATCTTTTTGTAAACTATTTGAGAACTATTAATTCCACAAGTGCATGAAAGTGAAAGGCATAGTCATCAGTCTGCCCCAGAGCAATTTGCGTAGGAGAAGAAATGGCCTTTGTGAAGCAGTTCCAGAGAATCAGCACAAATCCCATTATGAGGCCTTCAAGAAGACCAACCTGAAGTCAATAATTCAGAAGTAGCAGGAACTGTGGCAAAGTGTGTTTGCTTGGATGCGTGCTTTTGAAAGCTTGTGCTGATACTCTACTTTAAGGGCCTGGCTAGCCAGATGGAGCCATTTTGTTGCAAACTGGAATTGACCCTGCCCCTCCCATAGAAACTTACTTGCAAACCCTGGATATAGTGGTGGGCCAGGCCTGATGAAGACATCCAATCAGTGGGGCGTGCATGTATTTACTATGGTAAATTGAAATTCAATTGGCCAGCCGTATTGCCCACCTAGCATGACTGTGCAGTTTTCCCTGTGTATTGCAATCTCATTGGCCGCCTGTGTGTGGGCCGGGCTCAACCACCTCTATAAAGGTTAGTCTGTGAGGCTGGGAAGAGTAGTCATCCAGAGTGTTGTGAGCGTTGTGCGCGTCGTGCGCGTCGTAAGCATCGTGGTCTTCGGGAGAAGCGTCATCATCAGGAGTGGCAGGGTCACTGGGGAGCGGCTTTGCCGGAGAGCAATGCCGCCAGGAAGGGTCGTCATCAGGAAGGGTAGACCTCGGGGAGCGGCGTCATCTTTGGGGAGTGGCCTCGTCGTCAGGAGCAACCTTGTTGTTGGGAATGGGCCTCACCATCGAGAAGCAGCATCGGTGTCGGTTAGGGTCGTTGTTGGGTAGTCCGGAGTGGCAACGTTGGACTTGATGTCCTGGTCATTGTTGCCTCTTTGAAAGAGAGGGCCCTGACTGGTTGGTTTGATTTTCAATGCTTGGTGTGAAATAAAGCTTTGCTGGACTTCCGCTTTGCATCAGTCTTTGATCACAGACCCTAACACTACTAAAGGAGATGTTCAATAACTGGAAACTGAGTCAAGCTTTAAATCTTCTGTTTGTCGGGGCGCCTGGGTGGCTCAGTGGGTTGAGCCCTCTGACTTTGACTCAGGTTATGATCCCAGGGTCCTGGGATCGAGCCCCGCATCAGGCTTCCTGCTTAGAGGTGAGCCTGCTTCCCCCCTCACTCTCTGCCTGCCTCTCTGCCTACTTGTGATCTCTGTCAAATAAATAAATAAAATCTTTAAAAAAAATCTTCTGTTTGTCATTCTGAAAAGTAATCCTTATAAATGGCTGGTTTGGCAACAGACAGCACATTAAAACTGATACTTGAGTGGCCAGATCAGGCAGGCCTCTTAAGGCAGTACACATGAACAATAGCACAGTTGATCCTTAGATGGACCCTTTGAGGGCACAACCAATAGAAGTAACTACTAGTAAATGGGTACATTGGCATGTTGCCTTTTGCCATAGCTATTCTTGGAGAAAAGGTGATAAACATGTCATGAAATTGGGGCATGTGCTTAAAGATGGTTTTCCATGTTTCTGCATAGGAAAGAAATTTTTACATTAAAGTTAAAAAGAAAACCAATTACTAGGCTCTACTTGATATATCAAAACCAATAACGATTGTCACAAAATTGCACTGTGCATGAAATATGAAGCTTAGTTCTTTCCATTATCTGGTTTAATTTGAGGTGTCTAATGCTCATATTGACTCTCTTCGGTCTCTTGTCTCTCTTTTCCCTGTCTCTCACCTCCATCTGCCTGCGTGCCTATGTGCCTGGTTTCCAAGCTCCTCTGCAGCTCCTGGGTCAGATTGGAAAGCTGCATCCATATTCGGAGGGCAGGGAGAGGTGGAAGAAGCCCGTGCTTCAGATCAGTAGTTGGCAGGTTTAATAAGCAAGGAATTTACATATGAGGTTTGTCTTGCATGGCTATAAAATGAGTCAATCTTCAGGCCAGCCTGCCAGAATCTTAAAAATTTATGCAGAGACCTTAACTGGATTTAGTCATGTATATAATTGTCTAGGTCCTCTCAACACCACATCATTATCTCAAAGCTTGCGTCTGTGAGACAGCATTTAGGAGTGGAGAAGGCAGATGGGAACACACAGTCCAAGGACAAGGGGACAAGGTATGGAGCCTCCGATGTTGGGCTCCAGGTCACGGGCCATCTGGTGGCCACATCCTCTGAATAACTTCCTCAAACACTGTTTCTCTTCTCTCTGTGTGTCTCTCTGAAGATTGTCCAATCTACTTACTCGTCCAGCTCTGATTTCAAATTGATAGGGATATTTTGTTTTGTATACATATGTGGTAAGCCGTCATCAGAGCTAGTTTTTTGGTCTGAGTCTTGAGTAGTCTGCTTTGTTGCTTACCCTACCAAGAATGTGGCATTCCCTTTACAAATGTGCACAAATAGTGCTGGGTGGCAGCTTGAGAAGGTGGGCTTTCCTTGGCATCTACACCTGGCAATGTCCTTTCCCTGTCAGAACTGAGAACTGCAGATTGTTCTCAGCCAGATAGGTGCTTCTGACATCCATTGTTTATATTTCTACACTTATCTTTTGTTTGTAACTCTGAAAAGAGAAGTTATCTTACAATTAGGTGTGGTCACCTCATATGCAGACTTTTCTAATTCTAAAGTTAATTGCTTTCTTAATAAGGCAAATAGGAACACTGTGAATGAATTTGAGCAATACACGGTACTGAGGAGCCTTGAAAAAGTTTTCCCAGTGGTTTCTGGAAAGTGTGTCCATTTTGTTGTCTGGAGTGTTTATGTGTGTCTCACACACCTACAGGTAGAGCATTTGCCCATAAATCTTCCATTTGGTTTGCATTGCTAACAGTTAGTGTCCTAAGAAATAAGTGTTTATAATTTAAAAGGGGAATGGATGGCGTGTCTTTTATATCCCTTCTCCATACTCAAGAATTTAAGCTCAGATTCATAATATCAGTAGTACTTTAAATGTAAATGCATATACTTGGTGTGACTGTCTGCTGGCTGTTCTCTAGGTATGATTTGTGGACCTTTCAGAGAGTCAGAAAGATTGAAGTATTTCCCTAATAATGGGAGACATTACTTGCCTTACTCATTTTATTGATATTTGCACTGGTGCAAACATATTATTACCCACTTCTGCATGAATCAAGGCATTAGCATCAACCTGTTCTTGTCCAGGTGTTTTTACTGCAGTGCACTCAGAGTGCACTTAAAAAAATCAAGGGTAAATTTCCCTTAAAATTCTCACTGAAGCAGTAAAAGTTATGAGTTTTGTTAATTACCAACCCCTGAATAATTAACCTTTTGTTCTTCTGTGAAAAAGTGGGAACCATGCATCAAGCAGATTTGCTGTATACTCAAGTGATTGTACATCATCTGGGGTAAAGCACTGGGGCAGTTGCTTGAGTTGTGACTTGAGCTGGTTGCTTTCTTCTGTGTTAACACCAATTTTGCTTGGAAAAGAACTGATGAGTTTATACTTGGGTATTTCCATACGTTCTCTGAAACAGACAAGGTAAGTTTGTCACTTTATGATACAGTTGACAGGGACAACTGGCTGGCCCAGTTGGTGGAGCAAATTACTCCTGATCTTGGGATTGTGAGTTCGAACCCCCACATGGGGAGTAGAGATGACTTAAGAAAATAGAAATTAAGAAAGGCAGTTGACTTTGTGTGTTAATGACAAAATTTGAGTGTTGAGTTTTGAATTCTGGAAGACTTGTATTTTCCATATTAAGTTTGACAACTTCCAGGACTTCAAGACTTTTCTGAAGAGATGGATGGTAACATTAATAATGAATATGACCTCTATATACTGTTTAACAAAAAGAATCAACATTTGGGAAATCGGCCTGATTCAAATTATTTTCTAATTACTAATCTAGGATATTATGAAATTAGTCATGGACAAAAAAATCCAACCAATTTTAATGTAACAAAATTGTATTGATATAGTTTTAGATCCATGTTGTAACTTAAAACAAATAAACAATACTTTTCAACTTTTGGTTTAGTATGAAAGAATACTGAAAAGCTACTATAATACCCTCTCTTTTCCAACTACATACTTGTGAGAAACTAGTTTTTCTACATACTCTTTAATCGAAATAGCATATGGAACAGAGAACCAAATAGGAGACTCAGACTTTCTCTCTGTAAGGCCTGTAATTCTAAAATATATACATATATATATATATATATATACTTTTATATATATATGTATGTATATATATATATACATACATATATATATACTTTTGTCATTTTTTAAATTTTGGTAAACAGTTATTTTTCATAAAGACTTAATATATAATGGGTTTATTTTTATTATAAAGTGTTTGAATTTGGGGCACCTGGGTGCCTCAGTCATTATGCATCTGCCTTGAGCTCAGGTCATGATCCCAGGGTCCTAGAATCAAGCCCCACATGGGCCTCGCTGCTAAGTGAGAAGCCTGCTTCTCCCTTATCCCCTGCTTGTGTTCCCTTGCTCGCAGTCATTCTCCCTGTCATATAAATAAATAAAATCTTTTAAAAAATAAAATGTTTAAAATTTTCTAGTCTTTGTTGCAGTAAATATCAATACCTTATAACTTACATTTTGGATCCTCAGTAACTTTACACTGTACAATCATTTTGAAACCAAGTGATTTTAAGAATAGCTGGTCTAATGTATTCATATTGAAGTAAACGATTTTTTTAAATAACAGAATTGTAAGCATCATAATGGAGGTCACTTAATGAAAAAAGAAATTAAGTTGACTTAACAAGAATATACGAAGTCAGTTAATCTATCACAAGTAATATCTTACTATGATCTAACTATGTAAAATTTCTTAAACTGTTCTGTTCTCAACCAAGTAGGGCATCAGTCTCTTAATACTACTTCCTTTTTAATTCCAAAGTCAGAATGCATCAAAGGAGCAAGACTGGCATCAAAAAGATACCATGGTCTTGATTTTAAATGAATATCCCAAGTTAAGAATTTTTTCTCTTACACGGCCCCAGCTACAAAATCCATTCCTCTTGAAATGTCAAGGAAGTAAACTTTCTTTGAAAGCCAGACATTTCCTTCTGAACAGAATGAACCACCCCTACTTCTAATTGAGAGGTGATTGTCTGAGAAATTGAAGGTATCCAAGGGATTTGTAAGATGACCTAACTCTCCCCAGAGCACAGATCCAAGTGTGACCCCTGGGCAGTTTGTATCTGACAGGGGTCATACTCTGCCCTCACCATGGGGGTCAGAGGAAAGGAAAGTATGTAATTGTAACTGCATAATCCTTACTTCAGTAGTTCATAGCTATGGCCTTGGCGAATTTTCACGTTTTTTCCCCATCCATACTATAATGTAGTATAATATAAGTATTTTGTATATTTTCATTACAGATTTAGACATGAACCCAGAAGCAAATCACTGAGAAAGTTGGATGCATCATACTAGATTCCTTTAGAGTTGTATTTATAATATAGTGTCCTAGCTAAGAGTGTACCTTGGAATCAAACACTGTCTCTATCACTATCACTTACTGACCTTGGTTAAAAGGGAGAGTTGCTTAACATTTCCTTGTCTTAATTCAGTCTCCTAGTATATATAACATAGGGACAATAATCGCTTGTACAACTATCATAAGGGCTTTTTGAAAGTTAAACTGTGTGTGTGTGTGTGTGTGTGTGTTTGTGTGTGTGTGTGTGTGTGTGTGTATTTGGAGTAGTGAATAGAACATAATAAAATTTCAGTCAAATTGGCTAGTATAGTTATTGCTGCAGTGCTCTTATCTTATAACGGGTCTTTCTGCCCTTAGGAATTGTTTAAAAAATCAGAAATTGGCTGGGACTCTTTTTTTTCCTTCTATTTTTTTTCTACATTTTAAAAAAGATTTTATTTATTTATTTGATAGACAGAGATCAAAGTAGGCAGAGAGGCACACAGAGAGAGAGAAAGGGAAGCAGGCTCCCTGATGAGCAGAAAACCCAATGCGGAGCTAAATCCCAGGACCCTAGGATCATGACCTGAGATGAAGGCAGAGGCTTTAACTCACAGAGTCACACAGGGGCCCATTTTGTAAGTTTTTTTTAAATTTATTTTCACTGTAATACTATTCATTGCTTTTGCACCACACCCATTACTCCAGGCAACACCTGCCTCCCTAATACCCACCACCTTTTTCCCCCAACCTCCCAACCCCCGCCCCTTCAAAACACTCAGGTTGTTTTTCAGAGACCATAGTCACTCACGGTTCATCTCCCCTTCAAATTTCCCTCAACTCCCTTTTCCTCTCCATCTCCCCATGTCCTCCATGTTCTTTGTCATGCTCCAGAAATAAGTGAAACCATATGATACTTCACTCTCTCTGCTTGACTTATTTCACACAGCATAATCTCTTCCAGTCCCAACCATGTTGCTAAAAAAGTTGGGTATTCATCCTTTCTGATGAAGGCATAATACTCCATTGTGTATATGGACCACATCTTCCTTATCCAATCATCCGTTGAAGTGCAACTTGGTTCTTTCCAAAGTTTGGTGACTGTGGCCATTGCTGCTATAAACATTGGGGTACAGATGGCCCGTCGTTTCACTACATCTGTATCTTTGGGGTAAATACCCAGTAGTGCAATTGCAGGGTCATAGGGAAGCTCTATTTGTAATTTCTTGAGGAATCTCCACACTGTTCTCCAAAGCAGCTGCACCAACTTGCATTCCCAACAACAATGTAAGAGGGTTCCGAATTCTCCACATCCTCTCCAACACACGTTGTTTCTTGTCTTGCTAATTTCAGCCATTCTATCTGGTGTAAGGTGATATCCCAATGTGGTTATATTTTGAATCTCCCTGATGGCTAGTGATGATGAACATCTTTTCATGTGTATGATAGCCATTTGTATGTCTTCATTGGAGAAGTGTCTGTTCATATCTTCTGCCCATTTTTTTCCCTTGACTTAGCATTTTTATTGCACTTATAACATTCAAATTCAGAGCATCCAAAACATACCATACAGTGCTACATATTTTTAAATTTTATTTTCTTAATAAAAGTCCGTTTATGTTTGTGTCCAAGAAAAAATGTTCATCATCACTAGCCATCAGGGAGTTTCAAATTTAAACCACGTTGAGATACCACCTCATACTGGTTAGAATGGCCAAAATTAGTAAGACAGGAAACAAAGTGTGTTGGAGAGGTTGTGGATAAAGGGGAACCTTCTTCCACTATTGGTGGGAATGCAAGTTGGTGCAGCCACTTTGGAGAACAGTGTGGAGATTCCTCAAGAAATTAAGAATAGAGCTTCCCTATGACCCTGCAATTGCGCTACTGAGTATTTACCCCAAAGATTCAGATGTAGTGAATAGAAGGGTCCTATGTACCCCAATGTTTATAGCAGCAATGGCCATGGTTGCCAAACTGTGGAAAGAACCAAGATGCCCTTCAACGGATAAATGGATAAAGAAGATGTGGTCCATATACACGATGGAGTATTATGCCTCCATCAGAAAGGATGAATACCCAACTTTTGTAGCAACATGGACTGGACTGGTAGAAATTATGAGGTCCATCTGGTCCAATGGGTCATTCAATGCTCTTCTTTTTTTATTGATTTTCTGCTTCAATGATTTATTACTGAGAGAGGCTTGTTAAGATCTCCTGCTATTAATGTATTTATATCAATAAGACTCTTTATCTTGATTACTAGTTTTCTTATGTAATTGTCTGCTCCCATATTGGGGGCATAGATATTTACAATTGTTAGTTCATCTTGGGGCAGAGTCCCTTTAAGAATTATGTAGTGTCTTTCTGTGTCACTGACTACAGTCTTTAGTTTAAAATCTAATTTATCTGACATGAGAATCGCTACCCCAGCTTTCCTTTGAGGCCCATTGGCATGAAAGATTCTTCTCCATCCCTTCACCTCAGTCTGGGTGTATCTTTAGATTCAAAATGGGTCTCTGGTAGACAACATATGGATGGGTCCTATCCTTTTATCCAGTCTGCAACCCTCTGTCATTTTATGGGCGCATTTAGGCCATTCACATTGAGAGTGATTATTGATAGATACGTTTTGATTGACATCGTGTTACCTTTGAAGTCTTTCTTCCTGTAGATTGTCTCAATATTTCTGTTCAATTATATTTTTAGGATTTTTTTCTCTTTTATAAGACCCCCTCCCTTAATATTCCTTGCAGTGTCGGCTTGTTGGTTACATAGTCTTTTAAGCCTTGCCAGTCTTGGAAACTCTTTATCTCTCCATCCATTTTGAATGTCAGTCTTACTGGATAAAGTATTCTTGGCTGCATGTTATTCTCATTTCATGCCCTGAATATATCTTGGCAGCCCTTTCTGGCTTGCCACGTCTCTGTGTACAGGACTGACATTATTCTGATTGGCTTTCCTCTATAGGTAAGGGGCGTCTTTGTCCTAGATGCTTTAAAGAGATTGTATCTACAATTATAATTTCTCAATTTTACTATCAGGTGCCTTGATTTTTTTTTAGAATCTATAATCTTGGGGGAAACCGTTCTGCCTCTAGTACATGTATGCTGGTACCATTCGTGAGATTGGGAAAATTTTCATGGAGACCTTGTTCCACTATAGCTTCTAGACTTCTTTCTTTCTCCTCCCCTTCAGGGATTCGAATAATTCTGACATTGGGACATTTCATGGCATTCTTCATTTCCCTGATTCTGTTTTCATGTCTTCTATGTCATTTGTTCCAGGCTTCCTCCTGGTTCTTTTTCTCTGTTTGTCCTCCAGATCACTAATTCTACTTTCTATCTCAGTTACCCTCACTTTTAGAGAATTTAGATTTGATTGAAACTCATTGAGAGCTTTGTGAACATCGTCCCTGGTGGATTTCTGTTCTGCCTTAACATTGTGAACATCATCCCTGGTGGCTTTCAATTCTGCCCTAATCAATTCTGTTTGGTTATCCATGGCTTTCTCCAACCTAGCTATTGCCTGGATAATTACTAGCCTGAATTCCTTTTCCGACATATTGTCTGGGTCGATAGCCATTAGCTCTTTGCAGAACGCCCATCCTCTGTATTTTTCTAGGAGGCATTCTTCCTCCTAGTCACTTTGGTGAGAGATGACTGAACGGATGTAGCTGGATGTATTGACTGTGGTGCAGTCAATGTGCACCCTGGAATGCTTCTGAACAATCAGGATTTCCCACCCAAACAAGAGAAAAAAGAAAAGAAAAAGAAAAAAAAAGAAAGAGAGAGAGAGAGAGAGGAAAAAAAGGGAAGATAAATGAAAGCTCAGCCCAAATGGGCCCCAAGGTAAGATTTATGAAGTATACAAACAACAACAGACAAACAAAAAGACTGATAAAAGTATATGACAAGAGAGAGAGAATATATATATATATATATATATATATATATATATATATGGAAGAACCTCATCAAAAAGAACACCAAGTATAAGATTTAAGATTTATATTCTACCAGGACAAACACAAATACACATAATACTGGTGGAAGAAAAAGATTGGAGAGTGGTTATAAATTCTCAGTGTGGGCGATTAATGTTATTTCAATTCTTCCTGGATGTACCTTGATATCTTTGTTACATGACTCAACTTTCCTAAGATAAATGGGGATTAAAAATTGGTTTACCTATAAGGGTAGCATGGATTGTGGAAAGGGGATTATCTTAAAGTTTAACTCTATATGAATATTAGATAGTAGAAATTAAAAAAAGAATAAACTAGACTAAAACTAAAATTAAAAAAAAATTAAAAAATAGAAAAGCTAAACAAAAACATGGGTGTATGTATCAAAAAGTCCAGGTTAGAAGGTTATTATGAAATTTGATGTATTGAACATCTCACTGTGATGGTAAATAGGTTAAAAATTATCTATATAAAAAAATGAACTAGAATAGTGGGAACAAGTTAAAAATAAAAGTTGTATCTATGAAGTAGTGGTGGTGGTTCTCTTGTCATCTCCCCCCCCTCGTTGGTTTTCTGGGGGGAGGGGCCTGCCATGGTTTTTCAGTCAATGATGTTTCCTCAGTTAAGTCCTCCAGCCCCCCTCAAGGGGATGGGCTCTGAGAAAACCGGTTTTTCAGGCTTTTGTACTCTGGAGGTTTTTAGGTTTATTCGTTCTTTTTTTTTTTTCCCTTGCCTTGACAGCTTTTGTTGGTTTTTGGAGGTTTAGGGAAAGCAAACTGCACCCCAACCTCCCTCTCAGAGAGAAGCCTCAGAATGCTCCCCTGTGGTGCTGCAGAGCTGCTGACAGTGTAGGTTCCAAGTCGCAGTTCCTAGTGACACAGGATCTCCTCTTGTACCAAAAACCATGGTGGCAGTGGCTGTCTGGGCACCTCTAGTCCAACAGAGAGGTTCCAAGCAGCGATCACACACTGAGATTTTCCCTCTGGCCTGGGCTGGGAGTGCCTGGGCTTTCCCAGTCCAAGAGCACTGGGTGGTGGTCACCTCTCCCAGGGGAGGGTGTGGGGTTCACGTGTCTCAGTCTCTGAAAGTGTGCAGCAGCATTCTGCCATCTGGCGAGGCTCCCAGCCCCTCAAAGGAGCCAGAGTCCACGCATTCTCGGGTGTGCTGGCAGCTCAGGGATCAAGACCTTGTTTCTCTGCCACACTCTTTCTGGTTCAGCACCAGGGGAGGCTGTCCTGACACTGGAGACTTAAGCCATGGTCCCTAACCACCCCAATTCCCAAAATTTTCCCCATGATCTTTTGCTCTTTTTGAGTGCTTTCAACCGGATTCCAAGTTAATGCTGGTCTCCAGTCGCAGGGCACTCTTGTATTGGGCTATTACTTTCCAATCAGTCACCTCTGGTGGCTCCCTCCCTCTTTTATTTATCTTCCGATATCAGTCCCACATTCGCACTTCACTTTACCTGCCCACTGGCATCTTCTGCCCCCGAAGAGATCCAGACGTGTATAATTCTGATCTCAGGCTGATTTCATGGGTGTTTGGAGTTCTTTGGTAGGTAATCAGCTCACTTTAGGGTACAGGTTGAAAGGGCACCTCCTCCTACTTCCCAGCCATCTTGTCTCCAACCCCCTTTGTAAGGATTTTAATCTTCAGTAGATATCATCACTTATGTAATTGTTATCCACCTACTGATAAATTTTTAAGGAGTAATCCTAATCACTATCTCTACTTTTTCTCCCCTTTACTCAAATTCATTGGTCTAAACACTTTTTGACCAGATTCTATTAACAAGGTTTTGTGACAACTGCTCTCACAAAGGTCTTTAATGACTACCTATATGCTGAATCTAAAAACAACCTGGACTTTGAGTTATAATCATTTGGCTTCCCATGGCCCATTGTTGAGTACCTCCTTCTACTTTGGTTCTCCTTTTTCTCTCTGGACCTCCTTCTCAGTGTTGGATGGAGTCTTTCTCCATTCACACATCAGCCTTGAGGTTATTTTCTGGCGGCCTAACTGAAGTCGTCTTTTCTTCCTGTTTTATATACTCTACATGTGTGAGACTGACAAACCTTCTTTTGTTTAATGATCACAGTAAAACTATTTATTCCCTAATCTGTATTTCCCTTTTAAAGCTCTAGACTTACATTTCCAGAGGAACCGTTATATTTTTATATATATAAATTTTCTAGAGTATGTTCATAAATATAATTTTAATCAGATTATTTTTATCTAAGGAGGAAGAAATAAACTTCTAAATATTAAAAGGCAAATTTACATATATATATATTTTAATAATTACAGAATACTGAAAACAATATTAGTGTCCAATGCTAGAAGACTTGCTGGGGAATACTGAAGTATGCTTGTTGACCTAGAAAGATCACAACATACTTCTGATTGAAAGAATAGATTATAACATATGACTGATTGGAAGAAGAGTACAATACTGTCCATTTATTTATTTTTTGACATGGAGAGAGAGATCACAAGTAGGCAGAGAGGGAGGCAGAAGGGGGAGGACCAGACTCCCTGCTGAGCAGAGAGCCCGATGTGGGCTCGTTCCCAGGAACCTGAGATCATAACCTGAGCCAAAGGCAGAGGCTTAACCACTGAGCCACCCAGACACCTTTAATTAAATGGATATTATCAGACTGTCATCAAGGAAATTTTAATTTGGCTCACAACTAGCAGAACATGAAGGGCATATGCTGCCAGCCTTCCTGCCTAAAACAGTTGCTTTTATTTTCTTGCCTCTGCAAATATCTTCTCCCATTCTGTCAGTTGTCTTTTGGTTTTGTTAACTGTTTCCTTTGCTGTGCAAAAGCTTTTGATCTTGATGAAATCCCAATAGTTCATTTTTGCCCTTGCTTCCCTTGCCTTTGCCGTTGTTCCTAGGAAGATGCTGCTACGGCTGAGGTCGAAGGGGTTGCTGCCTGCATTCTCCTCAAGGATTTTGATGGATTCCTTTCTCACATTGAGGTCCTTCATCCATTTGGAGTCTATTTTCTTGTGTGGTGTAAGAAAGTGGTCTAATTTCATTTTCCTGCATGTGGCTGTCCAATGTTCCCAGCACCATTTATTGAAGAGGCTGTCTTTTTTCCATTGGACATTCTTTCCTGCTTTGTCGAAGATTAGTTGACATATCAGAAAAAGGGCTAGTATCCAAAATCTATAAGGAACTTAGCAAACTCAACACCCAAAGAACAAACAATCCAATCAAGAAATGGGCAGAGGACATGAACAGACATTTCTGCAAAGAAGACATCCAGATGGCCAACAGACACATGAAAAACTGCTCCACGTCACTCGGCATCAGGGAACTACAAATCAAAACCACAATGAGATATCACCTCACACCAGTCAGAATGGCTAAAATGAACAAGTCAGGAAATGACAGATGCTGGAGAGGATGTGGAGAAAGGGGAACACTCCTCCACTGTTGGTGGGAATGCAAGCTGGTGCAACCACTCTGGAAAACAGCATGGAGGTTCCTCAAAATGTTGAAAATAGAACTACCCTATGACCCAGCAATTGCACTACTGGGTATTTACCCTAAAGATACAAACATAGTGATCCGAAGGGGCACGTGTACCCAAATGTTTATAGCAGCAATGTCTACAATAGCCAGACTATGGAAAGAACCTAGATGTCCATCAACAGATGACTGGATAAAGAAGATGTGGTATATATACACAATGGAATACTATGCAGCCATCAAAAGAAATGAAATCATGCCATTTGTGACGACGTGGATGGAACTAGAGCGTATCATGCTTAGTGAAATAAGTCAATCGGAGAAAAATAAATAAAATGAAAAAAAAAATAAATAAAAATAAATAAATAAATAAATATTTTCTTGCCTCTGGAGTACATATTATATTTGGGTTACTACAGCTTCAGGGAAGGGATACTTTCTTGAGGGTAAATTCTGATTAGTAAAGCCAACTGTATTTTATTATCTTCCCTTTGTCCATGAATGTTTTAGGGATGGCACCATAAAACAGTTTTGGCCAAAATCTTTAATTTTGGGGTGGGGAGGCATCTGGGTGGCTCAGTGTGTTAGGCCTCTGCCTTTGGCTCAGGTCATGGTCTCAGGGTCCTGGGATCAAGCCCCGCTTCAGGATACCTGCTCTGCGGGGAACCTCCTCCCCACCCCCGCCTGCCTGTGTACTTGTGATCTCTCTCTCTCTCTGTCAGATAAAAAAATAAAATCTTTAAATTTTTTTTTCTTTGCTCTTATAGAGAAATGGTGAATTTTTCCTTCCCTCCCCAAATTATATTTATCAATATTTGTTGATTTTTATAGAGTTTAAGTTTTAATTTCTTATTCCTTTAAATTTTCAAGTTGAACCCTGCCTTTTTAAATCCCATCACCATGAGGTCACACAGTGTGTCTCTTGCTTGAGAGTGTCTTATTGGATCATTTCATAGATCATTAAAAGAACCATATTTTGAATGGTTCAGCTGAGAATAAAAACCACAATGAAGTACTACAAAGCTGTTCTGTAAGTTTAGCGTAACTACTCAGGCCTCTGATTTTAGCCATAAAATCATTAGCTGTGACTGGTTCCTTAGTAACGATAACATCTCCTTTGATAACATACATCAGTCCAAAGAAGTTTTATTTTAGGCATCTCCCATAACAATCAGTATTTATGAGCTCTTCTCTTGAAGTACCATTCCAGATGTGGTTTTAGCTCTGGGGAATGCCGTACCTTCTACAGTGACCAGTGCTAGAGATGGATGTGATTACTGGATTTCTGTCTTGGAATACACCTTGCAGACTTCCCCTTTCTTTCTTCCTCTCCCTCTCTCACTTTTTCTCTCTCTACCACCAACAATTTCTATGCAATCAGTCTACACTGCTGAAGTTTTTTTAAACCACATTTTGTATCTTTCTAGTTTACATATACATTTTTTCTTTCTAGATATTTTCCAATTTTGAACTGTGGATTCAGAGATGTATAGAATACTTTGCAAATTTTAGAAAGCATGAAAACTATTTGGCTCTTTTCCAATTTTTGCATTTAAAATTTTAAAACTTATATTTTAAGTTCACAGTTTGGGGGATATTACTTACCAGTTAATTATAAATAGAATAAAAACTGCCAATGTAAGATCTCTCCTGGCAAAGATTATGTGTGCAAAGGAAACCAAATATTCCTTTCTAATTACTAATGAAAGGCTAAGGAATTGGGGCAGGTTTTGTTGTAAAATTTGCAGACTTAAAAACTCTTAACGAAGTTTGTTCAAGCCTCAACAAATCATACTGTTCAGATCTAGTTAATCATAAACAAAAATCTGAATTGCTGAAATTTAAAAAAAATACACTTTTATGTAATGCTTGATATACCTTGATTAACTTGACAGTTTAGTGCAGGCTTTCCCCGAAAGCAATGATCAGTTTTTACTCAAAATAAATTGAACTGTCGTAGGAATTCATGCCACAGTCCACAATTTTAATCAGTTTTGAAGAAGCTGAATTTAACCTTTTAAACGTGGCTTTGAAATTTTCTTTGCTTAACTTCCTTTCCTCAAACAATGTCACTGTTTCTGAGGCATTTTCCTGGACCACAAGCCTTGACTGTGAACATAACTTAAGCACCGTAACAAGAACAACAACCATCTTTCAACTTTGGGGATATCTTAGGGGGTTTCTGTTTTGCTGCAGGTGCAGGTTTTCATCCTTTAATTTCTTTTTTCTTATGGTCCCTACAGTAGCTGTGTGAGGTTGGTTCTTTTTACTTCTATTTTACAAATTAAGAGAAATAACCAAAGACCATAGATTTTAATTGCATTTTCCTGCTTAAGGTATGTGTTGGAGCCAGAACTTGAACCCAGGTTTGCTCTGCTGCAAGTGCCTGATGCTGTTTTCAAGTTAGACACCCCCAGGCTGTCAACATGCCTGTCCAAACATCACACTGACCCACTCTGGTACAGTTTCTCACCATAAAATGGAACCAATTAGTGATGTGGATCCCCCCCCCAACTTTAACATTTCTATCTTACTGTGCAAATAAAATATAATAAAGTGACATTGGCTTGATTTTTCAGAGCATAATTTTCAGAGCATAATTCCACTGTGGAGGTGGAAAGAAAGCATTCTGAAGTAAATTAAAATATTATTTGGGATCTGAATCATAAAAATTTGTGAATTTTGTTTTAAGGGTCTTTGATCTTGAAGTTAAATTGTCAGGTTCAAGAGCAATTTTTTTTTTCCAAAATGGAGTTTGTTTTCTACAATATTAACTCTTCTTGGTTATTTGTACCTGATATCATCATTTTTGTATCTTACCAAAAACTTAGTAAATATCTTAGATCATCTTATAGAAAGGATAAATGTTTTAGAGCACTTTAAATATAAGAGTGTCTATTTGGAGGGAACTGTACATCTCTGGTCTGGAAATTTGGTTGTTTTGTCATTTTCATTTAGAGAAATTAATGTATAAATATTATCTAGAATTCTTAAATTCTTGGCATGATCACTGTAAAAAATCAGTTACCTCCTACCTTCCCCTTGTTGGAGATAACTTTGCTTTTTCCATTATAACTAAACAGTTTCAAAAAATATTGAAGATACTACTTCTAGATAGAAACTTATTTTGATGAAAAACAATGTTCAGTTTATTAGTGGCTGTTTTTATTAGTAAACTTGAATATTCTAGATGCTGTGGAAGATAGGCATCTATCTTATTGCTTATTCATTCATTATCTTTTATATTGTTCACTTCAGCCTGAAATATCATCACTTTGCCTTCAAAGTTGGAACTCTCTATTCCTCTTCATAGTATTTGATCATGACCTGTGCTGAAGGCAGCTGCTTAACTACTGAGCCACCGAGGCACCAGATTGTCTTTTTTTCTTTTTTTTTGAGTCTAGTCAGAATTATTACCTATGTCATTTCAATTTGTATCACCTATATTTGTCATACTACATCTCAATATTTCAATACCACATACATAGACTATTTATATTATCCTCTCAAGTCATCAGAGATTTTTATCTTCTAAAAGTGGTCTGGAAGGAAAGGAAATTTTTATTTCCTTTTATATTTATTTGTTAATAAATATATATGTACAGCAGATCCCATAGAGCTGACACAGGTGTGAAAACTGTGACTCTTTTCCTTACAAACTCCCCTGACCTAGGATCCTCCCCCTCTGCTCCCAGGAATTCATGCAAGGCTTTCACACTCTGAAGCCTGTGGGCGGGCAAGAGAAAGAAAGGATGGGCAAATTAGCTATAATTGGATCTTATTAACTTAGTCATTTAAATTGCTAATCTGTTTCCAAGTAAGCTCATTTGTAGATATCTCATCGTCAGCTGACTGAACTCAGCTTTTCTAACCCTAGCTTGTAATTGGAAAAGAATAGAATAAATTGTCATGTATCTTCCTTTTATTTAATCTCAAAAATACATGGTCAAAAATGTCTACACGCAATAAAATTGGAACTCCAGTCCTTACATCCTCCCAGGTAAAGATATGGGGGGAGGTGGGATTGGGAGAGGGGGAGCGGGCTATGGACATTGGGGAGGGGAGGCGAACCATAAGAGACTATGGACTCTGAAAAACAACCTGAGGGTTTTGAAGGGTCAGGGGTGGGAGGTTGGGGGAACAGGTGGTGGGTGATGGGGAGGGCACGTTTTGCATGGAGCACTGGGTGTTGTGCAAAAAGAATGAATACTGTTACGCTGAAAAAATTAATAAAAAGGGGAAAAAGAAAAAAAAAAAAAAAAAAGATATGTATTCAATTAACTTCTCTAGAAATCTCGTGAAAACCCAGATATAATTAAAGGCAGGTAAGATGGGGAGAAAGGAAGTCTTCCCAGATAAATTTTTCCAGCAGAGGAGTACAAAAGTGCCTATTTAGTAAACCTATAAAGCAAAAAGTTAAAAACCGCTTTATCTTTTTAAAAGAAATTTATGTGGTTAAATATTCCATAAAACATGTAGGTTGACATGTTTTTAAATGAAGGAGAAAAAAAACCAAATACTTAAGAAATTAATGTAAGGAGATAATGAAATAATCTACAGACTTTTAAAATATATACTTATTGACCTTTATGCTTAAAAAGTTTTTGATAAAACAGGTTTTATGATTGCTGTTTATGTTATATATGATTATCAAACAATTATGAAATTTAAAAAAATGCTGCCACATCAACAGAGTTCTTTTCCTATTAAAGTATATTTTATGATAATTCATTACTAGTATGCATCCAATTTCTCAATGGCCTGTATTAAAGATAAGCTGTCTTGCTCCTGTTTGTATAGTAGACCTAAAGTACATGGAAATGGATTTTGCTTTAATCCAAGGCCGATTTCTTCATAGAGATTATGCTCTTAAGCCACTAATACATACCCATTTTCTATCTATCTTTTCTTTTTGTTTCTGAGGTTAAGGATTAGAGCAAACTGTCTTTTTTTTCCAGGACTGACCTCATAGATCCTCTGTATAGATGAGCTGGGACATGCAGTAGATCTGTTTCTGTCCCAGCCCAGTGAACCCACAACTCTAAAGAACAGTGAGGTCACAACAGCATTAACAACCCTTCCAAGATTCTTGCAGTGAAATCCAGGTAAGAACCAAGAAGTGAATGAAGCAAAAACCCCAGAAAAAAATGAATGTCCTTAATGAGTGGTGATCATCTCTTTTTACCTTTTTTTTTAATTTTAAGGTCATACCTTCAAATACACTGTTAATTAGGAAAGT
Organism: Meles meles; assembly: GCF_922984935.1. Taxonomy (NCBI): domain Eukaryota; kingdom Metazoa; phylum Chordata; class Mammalia; order Carnivora; family Mustelidae; genus Meles; species Meles meles. The sequence continues at coordinate 7,789,000 of NC_060081.1, forward strand.
AATGCCCTTGTATTTGCTTGTTTATTTAATATTCTAGTAATCAATTTAATGAATCCAAGGGAAGCTGATTTTTATGCAGTTCAGTTGGTCATTAAGTAACTCCTTAGCAAGAAGACCTTGTTCTTCAATTCTCCATTCCTTTGCTAACCAGAAAACTGTACTGCCTATGAGAATGTCCAATGTGCATCTCATGTATAAATAACCCTAGACCTTTGGAGTAATACTAGAAAGGAATGGCAAATCTAGGATATCTACACCACTATTCCCTCCTCCCACTTGAGCAGACACTCCTCATCAATCACTGTTTTCTTCACCCATTGAAATTTACAGGCATCCCAGTTCTTGACCTTGTGTTCAGACAACTAATGCTGATCAGTGTTAGCAAATACAAACCTAGTTCTTATCCCTTCCTTTAAGCATGTTAAACTCTGTAGTCTTGGGACACCTGGGTTTTTCAGTGGCTAAAGCCTCTGCCTTCACTTCAGGTAATGATCTCAGGATCCTGGGATCAAGCCCCAGATCAGGCTCTCTGCTCAGCAGGAAGCCTGCTTCCCCCTCCCCCTCTGCCTGCCTCTCTGCCTACTTGTGATCTCTCTGTCAAATAAATAAATAAAATCTTAAAAAAACAAACAACAACAACAACAAAACTCTCTTGTCCCAAAACAAAACCAAATCTTGAGCCCACCTTGCTACTATCCCTTAATCTCTTCATTCCTTAACTAAACTTCTTGAGTTTCTCCACTGCTGTCCTAACTTCCTCACTTTCTGTTCTTGGCTTAGCCTATTTGTGGCCTTCTGTGTCCACTGCAACATTGAAACTTTGCTGGTAGGTCTCTGGGAACCCTGAGGCTGCACTGTCATTCATCTTTTATCTTCCTGCCACAGGGTTTATCCTTCATACTCTTTCTCTGCACTCTCCCACTGGTTCTTCATTTCTTCTCCTGATTATCTTCTGATAACTCATGAGCTCCTCATGCCACTTATTTTCCTGGGATGTCCTTGACCTCCAGTGGGTCTGAATATCCACTGTCCTCTGTCCATCTCCCTCAGGTTTTTATTATTATAGCTTGAAGTCTATATGTCCTTCCTTAGCCTTTTCTGATATTTATTTAGTCTTGTATGTCAAAATTCCTTGGGGCCATGCCCTCCCAGATATCCTACAAGAAACCAATATATAACATTCACCTCCTGAATTCTGTCTTTCAGTGGATATGGTCATCTCCCCATCAAGTCTGAGTCAGCTGGATATAGGCACTAGCTGTCACTATTTAATCCATTGCCCTCACCTCAACTGAATCAACTGTCAAGTTTCACTTGAACTCCAAGTAGCTCTTAAATTTGTTCTCCCTCTCTGTATCTTGTTACCACTGCCCTAAGTCAAGGTTTGTAACCTTTTACCTAGGCTCTTAATTACTCATTCTGTTGTCCTTCTACTCTTTGCTGCAGGAAAAGAAAAATATACCTTAAATGAAAATTCAACCATGTCATTCATCTAATCAGAATCTTTAAGTGCCTCATATACCTAAAGAATAAAGGCCAGTGTCGTTAACATAGAATATATAGTGTTCATAATGTGGTTCTTATATAATGGCATCTTTAGGATTTAGTTAAGCTGGAATGACACTGGAAGCTGAACTGTTCTCTGCACAAACCATGGTGTTTCATGAATTAACGTCTTTACTCTTGATGCTATCTGGAATACCCTCTCCTTCCCTTTCTGCCAGTCTAACAGACACATCCTATAGGATTCTATGTATGCCTCATTGAACCTGTAAAATCTTCACTGAGGTTTGGTCTAGCTTAAAGTCCTCTTCTCTGGACCTCTATAGCATTTTTCTTTTTTGCATGCAGTGGTTTGCTGTACATTCACATTTAATGTACGGTGTCATATTTTTTCTTTATTTTTAAAAAGATTTTATTTATTTATTTGACAGAGATCACAAGTAGGCAGAGAGGCAGACAAAGAGAGGGGGAAACAGGGTTCCCCACTGAGCAGAGAGCCCCATGCAGGGCTCGATCCCAGGACGCTGGGATCATGATCTGAGCTGAAGGCAGAGGCTTAACCCACTGAAAAACCCAGGGGTCCCAAGGTGCCATTTTCAAAATCAAAGAATGAAGAGTGGAAGTCTTACTGCAGTCCATGTTCAAGAGCCTGAGAATGATAGTTACTAAGTGAGGCCACAGTAAGTGACACCAGTTTGGAAGGACAAAGGAGCCCATGGCCAGCTCTTTGTGGTTTTCAGTGTTGCAGATCTGATAAAGATTTAATTCAAATACAGCAAGCCCTTATTGGTAGCCACTGTGTGCCAGACCTTAATTACATGCTTTAAGATATATTATCATCTTTCAACCTCACCAAAAAAGAAGTGAGGTTTCATATACATTATATAGGATGCATGAATATATTCTCAAGAATTTTCTGTGTTCTCTGAGCCCAGTTTAGTGACTGGAATGAATTAAGTGCTCATTAAATCTTTGTTGAACTGGAGGTCAATACTACTAGTGCCCAAAATAGAGATGAGCCACCTGCTCCCTTATATTGGTTGTTAAGACACAGTGATTCCTATGTTGTGTTTTTCCTTAAGACAAACCAAGAAGATTCTCTGATGTATGTGGTGACAGAGCTGGCAGAAAGGCAGAATGAAAAGCGGTACTTTAAAATTCTGGGGGGAAGAAAGCAAAACAAAGGATGACGCTGAAATGTGGGTGGGGGTAGATGTGGTTGGGTTTTATAGTAACTAAGACTGATGAAGCAGAAATGTAATGTCAGATGTTCATGATTCTAGATAGACAATATTACTTCACTGAAATATGTTTCAGTACAGCAGGAGATGTTCAAGAAATAATCATTCCACTATGGTCTTCACTAATCTGTCTTTAAACAGTGTATGGATGCCATATTTTCAAAAATCTTTAGGAAGAAACTGATAATCTATCTGTGGAATTTTAGAAATTCATTTAATGAAAGTAATCTCTGTGCATACCTTCCAGTTTGTTGTAAGTTTTACTGATGAACAAAATTAAGTAGGTGAGTAGATAACTCATTCACACTGGAGTATTCATTTAAAGCCTCAGGGGAAAGACACTTATATTTTGAGGGCAAGGACTACAAAGCAATTTAAAAATTATCAGGATTGCCATGTTAGTGTAATTATGGAATAAGAATATATTTAACATCACTTAATTTTTTTCTAATGAATAAAAGTTTAGAAGTCCAGACATTCAAAGGCAAGATTTATTTGAAAAAATATATCTCTTTAGCTATTACTTCATTGTATTGTTATAGTTGCAAACCAATGAAGGGAATATAGTAATAGTATAACAATATTTCCTTTCTGGTAATGTTTATTTATCTGGTGCCCTATTTTTTGTATATAATACTTTATGTGTTTATCCTTTGGAAAAAAGAATCAGTAAAATGCCATTGATTAACAATGTCTAGCCTACATGTTGTAGCAAACTGAACCATTTTCCTATTGCTCGTGTGATAGACAATTTTTAATGGAAAAATTGTGAACCAAAGGACAGCAAACATGTTTCTCTTTCAGGAAAAGATGTAGGGAATAGAAAGGAAAGTGGTTCACAACATAAAAAGTTGAAAACATTAAATTACTTGATGCATTAGCCATTTACAAGTACTCAGGAATAGCATATTGCCTGGTTTCAGAGACTTGAGAAGGGATGAAGATTACTGCTGTTTATGTAGAGTTAAATATGTTGCATTAATGTCTTAAAATAACATGGATGATTATATAAAAACCAGTTAAATTTTTAAATACGTGATCAAAAATATCTGAGTAAAGACTATTTAACCCTTCCCTTTTAAGCTGTAACATGTAAAATATATTATTTAAAATAAATTAGAAATCTATGAATAGGTAAAAGAAAGCCAACCATTGTGTTTAAATGGCTGCTTATTTAGAGCCCATGGTTGTCCATTGTACCACAGTTAAAAATGTACTTTCTAACTAGCATCCAGTGTAAAATAATTTGGGAATTAATTATCAAAGGTTAAATTACAATTTGGACTTTGAAAAGAAGACTCATGAGCAGATTGTTAATGGGTGATTCCATTCTCACTAAGAGAACACCCCGTCAAAAGAAAGAAAGGCCTTTTCACTATTAAAAGCTTGTTCTGTAACACTGTTGGGAATTTGATTGGGTTATGAATGCTGGCAGGTTGTCAGGAAAACAGAAATAATGCAACCGAAAGTATATTCTTCTTGAAAAGTGGCTTTAGTATTGCTACTTTTGGTTATCCTAATGGCCGATCTGGAACATTAATGGAGAGGAACATATTTTCTAGTTTAATTACCTATGCCCCTTTGCTGATATAATATTAATAAAAATGTTTTTCTCCGTATAGAATATTATAATACAAAATGATTTTTTTTGCAACAAAGATTTGAAATTTTTGTTTTGATAACAGTATGTGCTGCTATGTGTTCATTTTTTTGATAATGGGATTATTGATTAGTGGTATTACTGATTAATGGTATTACTGATTAATGGTATTACTGATTAATGATTAAGATTTCTAGTAGTTGTGTGAGGGTTTGTGTTAATTAGCTACATTCATGTTCCCATGACCTCTTTTTCTAATAATTGCTATTTAGAAAGAGGTATGAGAGGATTTACCTCCACTGTATTATCTTTGATAAGAGCTGTCTTTCTTTTTTTTCTTATTTTTTTTTCTTTGAGAGAGAGAATGAACAAGCAGGGAGGAGGGTCAGAGAGTGAGGGAGAAGCAGACTCTCCACTGAGCAGGGATCCTGATGTAGGGCTCAATCCCAGGACTCTGAGATCACAACCCGAGCTGAAGGTAGACGCCCAACCAACTGAGTCACCCAGGCGCCCCAAGAACTGACTTTCTGATACCAGGATAGACCCCCTGATACTGATTATAAGTACATGAAGACATTTAATGGCACCATATCATAAATATTTATGATTCAAATCTATAGAAATGTGAGAAAATAAAAACACTGGGCCCTTTCTGCAAGAGGCTAAAAACACCTGAAGTGAAAGATAACTATAAAATTGTTGTGGGTTTTTCTCCGTATCTTATTCCAAACCATGAGAGACTCTGGATGCCAGAAAACAAACTGAGGTTACAAATGGGTAGGGGAGTGGATAGGGTAACCCTGTGATGTATATTAAGGAGGACATGTGTTATTATGAGCACTGGGTGTTTTATGCAACTAATGAGTCGTTGAACACTTCATCAAAAACTACTGTACTCTATGTTGGCCAAATGAACATAATAATAAAAAATGTTAATGAGTTAGGCTTTGGTCTTTTCAAAATACAATCAATAATTGGACTGTACATAGATGTTTAAATTATGGGTTTAAGAACATTCACTTTCACATGTGCTAAGAAAGCCTTGACGTTAAATTAGAGACATTTTTTTGTGGATATACCACATTTATCTTGAGGAATAACTTCTTTTCCTTAGCTTGTCCAAGCAAACCTTTAATATTTCTTAAATATTTGTAGAATAGAAGTATTATTTTCATCTTATCCTAGCATTCAGGATCATGCATGATCTCCCCTCAAAATGATCCCAAGCCACTCTCTTCTAATTTCCCCATGCTTTATTTCTTTAGATACCCAATGTTCTTTTCCAGCTACCTTACTTACCATGTGATTCTGTGCAAGTTATTTCAACCCTGTGTCTTTTTTTTTCTCTAGGACTTGATCTAAATAAAAATAGCAACTGATCTGTAGGTGCTGAAGAACTACTATCCAAAGGTTTTGTTTGTTTGTTTTGTTTTGTACTTTTTTGTTTCTTTTTTGTTTTGTTTTGTTTTTATTATTTGTCAGTAGGTTTCCTGCCCAGCCTAACATGGGGCTTGAACTCATGGCCCTGGGAGGTCAAGACCTAAGCTGAGATCAAGAATCAGAGGCTGGACTGAATGAGCCATCCTGACCCACCCTAGCCATTGTTTTGATTATTATTCCCATCCATGTGGTTGACTATGCTGCTTCTGCCCTAAGTGGCCCACATCTTATTTGCTGTCATTCAAATCCTGCCATGCTTTTAAGTAAGAAGAAGTTTTTAACTGTGTGCAGGAAATTCAAAACTGTATTTTTGATACCAGTATGTATCAAGGTTGTAAAATTATTGTAGTTTAGTACTGCTTTTGAGTTCAAGGTAGTGTGAAGGGCTTCCCTGTGCTAGCAGAAGGGGTAGGCCAAGTGTCCCAAAGGAACCTGTCCACAGGCGTGTCTGGTGGTAATGCTGGAGGGAAAATGACAAGGATGCTAGAAATGTGTTTTGAAAAGCATGCCATGGTACTAATAACAGATCAGAATTACATGTTATTAAAAGAATAAGAGATATTGTCTCTTAAGATTGATATCATGTAGATACTCTGTAATAGAAATTATCTGTTATACCTCAGCCTACATGTTATACCCATAATAACATTGATCCGATAGCCACAATCCCAACAATGCCCACATTGTATCTGGCAGGTAGGATTTTCTCAAGGCCAGACCTTCAGGTAGGAAAACTTTTAAAGTATTGTTACTAGGGACATGATCTTGACTTTACCTATTTTACTGTTGACAAACTTGTATGGTCTTTGAGTGATGTATTTTAGGTTGATGCACATATTTTCTGGTTTTACTTAGCTAAGGGTATTTTCACTTACTATTCTCCTGTCCCACCCCCTTCCTGAAGTTTAAGAGAGATTGTACACTCTCCCAGTTGCCATTCTTACTGAAACTTCTCTATAGTCTAATCCAAATATTTTTATACTGTGTTTGTTTAAATGTGAAAATAGTGCCTTTACACCCAGCCCAAAGAGGTAGTTTCTCTAGAAAGAAGAACTTTCCTCTCTTTTTTCACTTGCTGTAACAGATGCTTATCTTTCATTGAAGGAAGTAAATGAGCAGTTCAACAGTTAATCTTTCTCTTATATATCTTATAAGCCCAATAGCAGTAAAAGAAATGCCTGACCTTGCCTATTTTTGAAAGAATGGGGAATTAAACTACACCCTATAGCAATCAGGAATCAAAATCATTTCTTTTGTACTTCAAAAGTGTGTATGTGGTTAAAAAAAAAACTGCTAATGAAAGCATTGTAAAGATTAGCTTTTGAAGTGGTGAGTAGCTTTCATTTATTTTCCTTCTGGTATTCCCTCTGCCTCCAGCTGAAATTTAGAACCTTAAAAATGTTGCTTTTCTGTGCAAAATTCAGTGGATGTTCTATCAAAGTGCATTTGGATTATCAACGTTTTATTCTTATCTTGCAGCTCAGTATTCTTGAGAGAACATTAGATGGATTATAATCAACAAGTCTGTGTCTTTTGCTTTCAAACTAGAACGTGGTTTCTTCTCTACCATCGGCCTACCTACCTGCGTTGTTTACCTTTCTCCAGTTGCCCTGCAGGGTGACGGGTGCCCACACTGTGAGGCTAAGGGAGTGGTGTTCACATCCAAAAAGCAGAAGAGCTGCTTTAGTGGTTGATTCAATGGGGAAGAGTCACACAGGAATTACGAGCAGGAAGAGCTACATGATGAGAATAGTAGATTCATAAAACTCAAATTTGGAAACGTTTTGCTGTATTATATTGCCTAAAGCAGGAGGTGTAATATTTTTGCTGCTTGAATGACTCCTGAAATGGAAAAAAAAAATGGACACTAGTCATTACAGAGATGATTTTATTTCAACAGTCTTTCTTTTTCCTGTTTTTTTTTAAAGATTTTATTTATTTATTTTAGAGAGAGAGAAAGCAGAGGGGCAGTGGGAGAGGGAGAGATAGAATCTCAAGCAGGCTTTCCACTGAGTGTGGAGCCCAACCTGGGGCTTGATCCCAGGACCCTGAGATCATAACATGAACTGAAACCAAGAGTCAGACACCTAGTAGACTGTGCTACCCAGGCACCCCCAATTTTTTGTTTCTTGAATGTCATAAACTAGCACCAGTAAAATTTGCTTTTATATTATTTCACAGATATTATATCATTCTGAGGCCCTGTGGTTATTTGTTCCTGAAAACCTCTGTAACTTGAGATTTCTTAGTTGTCTCCTCAAAAAAATAATAAAATAAATAAATAAATAAACAATAATTCAGGGCACCTGGGTGGCTCAGTGGGTTAAACCTCTGCCTTCAACTCAGGTCATGATCTCAGGGTCCTGGGATTGAGCCCTGCATCTGGCTCTCGGCTCAGCAGGGAGCCTACTTCCCTTTCTCTCTCTCTGCCTGCCTCTCTGCCTACTCATGATCTCTGTCAAATAACTAAATAAAATCTTTAAAAATAATAATAATAATAATAATTCCAACACATTAAATTTAATCATGATTTTGGGTTAATGTGATTTAATTCTATCTCCCTCTGCACCAGCTAGAATCTTGAGACAGATTTGGAAATTGCATGGTTTTATTTGAAAGATTTGTTGACCCTCAAGTGTTCCATTATAATAACATTTATCCGAAGACTAGAATGGCCAACTGGGGTTTGGAATTCTATAATTTTCTGGGATTAGCAGGAGAAGACTAAACTTATATAAAGTGATGGAATCAAAAGTCAACTTGAAATGTCTAAGAACTTGAAAGGTCTCATAGCATCTGGCATGGACCCTGTGCTCAGCCAGCTGGTGCAATATGTGAAAAGTCCATGACTAGGGAGAAGGAGGAGCAAAGGCAGATGAATGTACGTTAAAGCAGAGCTTATTTGTGAAAGGCAAGGTCATAGGATTTTCCTGAGTGGTCTGGTGAGGCCTGAGTCTTGGATGAGTATGCTCCCTGAAGGGACAAGCATCGCTTGTTTGCTTGAATTGAGGACAGTGAAAATGGAGTTGTAAGAGATCCCTTCATCTTAAAATCTTGAAACCCACCAACCTAACCACACATTTCACTTTAGGTGAGGCTAAAAGATGGTATAATTTAGTGAGTTGGCCCACAATTCCCCTGATGACTCATTTTGTTTTATCACCATAGATTTCAGTTTCCACCTGAAACTGACCAGGATAATTAAACTGTCTAATCTCAAAAGGAAATAGGAGACCTAAGAAGGACTGTGTCTAGGTATTGGTGTATTGAATAACTTTATACTTTCGTACTATAAGATTTGAGGTAAAATACAAGAAATCATAAGACCCAACATCCTGAGTTTTGAACAAAATAAATTGATACTGAATTTTCTACTCTCCTTCCTTCCTGCAACCCTTCTTCACAAACACATTCACAAGTGTGTGCAGACATGCACACACACATAAACACACACATACACACACACATCACGTGTGTATGCACGTATTCACCCATGAATTGATAGTTTCTATACCATAACCACCTCAGATAATAGATGAAAAAGTAATTTCTCTGATATCATGTAAATGAAATGAACCCAAGAAGTTTCATTTTAATGAGTAGTTATATTAAGATCTTGGCACTTTTATTTAGGACTGTGTACACACTGTTACTTTCTTGTTTCATCAAGAACAAATTAACAGAAGAATTCAAGATTTTATAAATTGCTGTACTGAGAGTCCAGGGTAATTTAACCAATGATGTCTTCCCTCCCTCAGGGATCTGTGAGAACTCTGGAAATTTTAAATTAATGTCTCCTTTCAGACAAGTTTCCATGGTAATGGATAGTAGTTAGGGGCCTTCATATTCTCATTATGTGTGTTTCTCATACATAAAGGACATTCTTTCAGAAGTCTTTTAACATCTGCTGAAGTTTTAATGTGTTTGCTTAACTACATGCTTATTTTTTTAATATTTTATTTATTTAACAGAGAGAAATCACAACTAGGCAGAGAGGCAGACAGAGAGAGAGGAGGAAGCAGGCTCCCTGCGGAGCAGAGAGCCTGACGTGGGGCTCGATCCCAGGACCCTCAGATCATGACCTGAGCCGAAGGCAGTGGCTTAATCCACTGAACCACCCAGGCGCCCCTACATGCTTATTTTAATAATACAAACACGGTTGCTAAATATTACCAAAGAAAATAATCTGAAATACCAGCATCTATAGATAGGCTGATACATAGGTTCTGTTGAGACACAGGATCGCATTGCTTTAGTTACTGGGACTTTATAATATTACTTCATGTCCGATAGGGCAATTAACCCTTCTCAGTCTTCTATTTAAAATATTAAGGCCGATACCAACTGTTTTTGGAAATGTAAAATAGTTTGTTTCATTTCTGGGAATGAATTATGTTCATATATGTATGTGTATACATGCATATTTATATATATTTATAATAATGAGCTCAGTCACTCATTTAGTCAGTTATTTTACATCTTCTCATAGACTAGATGCAATTTTTTCTTTCCTTTAATTAATTAATTAATTTATTTATTTTCGTGAGAAAATAGGAGCCAGGCCAGGAGCAGAGGGAGGAGGAGAGAAGGGGGAAAGAATCTCAAGCAGACTCCACCCTGAGCAGGGCGCCATCCTCTCATGACCCTGAGATTGTGATCTGAGCCAAAACCAAGAAGTCTGATGCTTAAAAGACTGAGCCACCCAGTTGCCCCGGATGAATTTTTTCTTAATCCTACATATTTCATATTTTGGGTTGCTACCATTAATTGACAAGTTTGTTGTTATTGATTTTTGCTTATATTTTAATAATTTTCTTATGCAATTAACATCTATGGAAAGCTTTCCAGAGATTGGGCATCATTCAACTGTAGAGAAGAGGCAATTTTCTTTTTAGCTTAGGAGAGTGATTTTTTTTTAATTCATTGTAAAAACTGTCCTTTGCTGAATCAACTATTTTTTAAAAAGCAGGTTTTTCAGTTGTCTCTCTCAGGCTGTAATTTACCCATATTTCCACTTTCTACAAAATGAATGTCTTTTTCCATTCTCTTTATTTCTTTCTGTTGCCTGGTTGCAATGATACTTACCAAACCTCTATATTAGTAGACATTTTTACTTTAATAAGGATGCTTCCTATTATTCATTACTCTGGCTTTTAAGACACACATATACACATATCCTTTCTCCATCCCCCCTTCCAGCGCACACACTTAAACACAGGTATGTGTTTATAATCTGACTCAATTTTTTCACTTTATCTAGTCCTTGCTGGGGCCTAACTTTGTATTTACATACATGTAACTTATTAACAGATTTCCTCTTCATTATTATTAAAATTGTAATACATTTACTAGCTATTTACCAAGCTCCGAACTCTGTTCCAAACCATTGCTTGATGGTATCACTGAATGCTCCCCACCAACTAGACTGAAGTTGTAGGTGTTCGCAGAGACTCTGGGAATCCCTCAGGTGTTAGACATGTGACTGTGCCTGTAGTTGTATCTACACTGAGCTTCCTGGGTTCAGATTTTAAAGTCATGTGACCGGAAACAATCAACTTAACATCTTCAATCTTGGTGTTCTCATCTCTGAAAAGGACACAAAATGAACATTTATTTTAATGACATAAAAATTAAATGAGTGGAGGAGTCAAGATGGCGGAGAAGTAGCAGGATGAGACTACATCAGGTAGCAGGAAATCAGCTCGATAGCTTATCTAAACATTACAAACACCTACAAATCCAATGGGAGATCAAAGAGAAGAAGAACAGCAATTCTAGAAATAGAAAAACAACCACATTCTGAAAGGTAGGACTGGCGGAGAAGTGAATCTAAAATGACGGGAAGATAGACCATGGGGGGAGGGGCTGGCTCCCGGCAAGGGGAGTCAACAGAGCACAAAATCAGAACTTTTAAAAGTCTGTTTCACTGAGGGACATTGCTCCAGAGGCTAAACCGGGGTGAAGCCCACACGGGGTCAGCGTGGCCCAGGTCCTGCAGGGTCCCAGAAGGATTGGGGTGTCGGAGTGTCACAGAGCTTGCAGGTCTTAGAATGGAGAAGCTGGCTACAGAGACAGAGCCAAGGACTGAATTCTCAGCTCGGGGTTACCTTGAATGGGTCGCAGGCTCGGTGAGCTCAGAGCACGGCTGGAGGCTGGGGATACGGGAGTGATTGGGTGCTGTCCTCTGGGGGCGCACTAAGGAGGGGTCCCGGGCTCTCGGCTCCTCCAGGCCGGAGACTAGGAGGCTGCCATTTTCATTCCCGTCCTCCGGAACTCTACAGAAACCGTTCAGGGAACAGAAGCTCCCAAAAGCGAACCCGAGCAGATTACTTAGTCCGGCCCCCGGTAAGGGCGGTGCAATTCCGCCTCGGGCAAAGACACTGGAGAGTCACTGAAACAGGCCCCTCTCCCAGAAGATCAACAAAATATCCAGCCAGGACGAACTTAATCTATTAAGAAAAGAAGGTTTGGGACACCTGGGTGGCTCAGTGGGTTTAAGCCTCCACCTTTGGCTCAGGTCATGATCAAAGGGTCCTGGGATCGAGTCCTGCATCGGGCTCTCAGCTCTGCAGGGAGCCTGCTTCCTCCTCTCTCTCTGCCTGCCTCTCTGCCTACTTGTGATCTCTGTCTGTCAAATAAATAAATAAAAAATATATTTATCAAGGGAAGCAGGTTCAATACCTAAGACAGCAGCAGAACTCCAGAGGAGGAGAAAGCAAAGCATGGAACCATTGGCTTTCTCCCCATGATTCTTTAGTCTTGCAGTTAATTCAAAATTTTTTCAACTTTTTCTTTCCTTTTTCTTCTTTCTGCTAAAATTTTTAAAATTTTTACCCTTTTCTTTTTTAACATTTTTTGACTAGTTTATCTAAAATATATATTTTTTCTTTCTTTTTAAATTTTTTCTTTATTTCTTTTATTTTTAAATTTTTTTTTTCTGAACCTCTTTTTATCACCTTTCTCCCACCAAAAATTTGGGGTCTCATCAGACTTGGTTACAGCGCATTTTTCTGGGGTCTTTGCTACCATTTTAGTATTTTATTTGATCCTTCATATCCTCATATCTGGACAAAATGAGAAGGCAGAAAAAATCACCACAAACAAAAGAACAAGAGGCAGTACCGAAGGCTAGGGACCTAATCAACACAGCCATTGGTAATATAGAAGACCAAATGACAGAGAATAAAGAAGCTGAGCAAAAGAGGGACAAACAGCTACTGGACCATGAGGGGAGAATTCGAGAGATAAGTGACACCATAAGATGAAACAAGATTAGAATAATTGGGATTCCAGAAGAAGAAGAAACAGAGAGGGGAGCAGAAGGTCTATTGGAGAGAATTATTGGAGAGAATTTCCCTAATACGGCAAAGGGAACAAGCATCAAAATCCAGGAGATGCAGAGAACCCCCCTCAAAGTCAACAATGACAGGGCCACACCCCATCACCTAATAGTAAAATTTACAAGTCTTAGTGACAAAGAGAAAATCCTGAAAGCAGCCGGGAAGAGAAGTTGGTCACATACAATAGTAAAAATATTAGATTGGCAGCAGACTTATCCACAGAGACCTGGCAGGCCAGAAAGAGCTGGCATGATATATTCAGAGCACTCAACGAGAAAAGCATGCAGCCAAGAATACTCTATCCAGCTAGGCTCTCATTGAAAATTGAAGGAGAGATAAAAAGCTTCCAGGACAAACAAAAACTGAAAGAATTTGCAAACACCAAACCAGCTCTACAGGAAATATTGAAAGGGGTCCTCTAAGCAAAGAGAGAGCCTAAAAGTAGTAGATCAGAAAGGTACAGAGACAATATACAGTAACAGTCACCTTACAGGCTAATAATGGCACTAAATTCATATCTCTCAATAGTCACTCTGAATGTTAATGGGCTAAGTGCCCAAATCAAAACACAGAGGGTATCAGAATGGATAAAAAAACAAAACCCATCTATATGTTGCCTACAAGAAACTCATTTTAGATCCGAAGACACCTCCAGATTTAAAGTGAGGGGTTGGAAAAAATTTACCATGCTAATAGGCATCAGAAGAAAGCTGGGGTGGCAATCCTTATATCAGGTCAATTAGATTTTAAGTCAAAGACTATAATAAGACATGAAGAAGAAGACTATATCCTACTCAAATGGTCTGTCCAAAAAGAAGATCTAACAATTTTAATATCTATGCCCCTAACGTGGGAACACTAAATTATACAAACCAATTAATAACAAAATCAAAGAAACACATCAATAATAATACAATAATACTAGGGGAATTTAACACTCCTCTCACTGCAATGGACAGATCATCCAAGCAAAAGATCAAGGAAATAAAGGCCTTAAATGACACACTGGACCAGATGGACATCACAGATATATACAGAACATTTCATTCCAAAGCAACAGAATACACATTCTTCTCTAGTGCACATGGAACATTCTCCAAAATAGATCACATCCAGGTCAAAAATCCGGTCTCAACCGGTATCAAAAGATTGGGATCATTCCCTGTATATTTTCAGAACACAATGCTCTGAAGCTAGAACTCAATCACAAGAGGAAAGCTGGAAAGAACCTAAATACATGGAGACTAAACAGCATCCTTCTAAAGAATGAATGGATCAACCAGGAAATTAAAGAAGAATTGAAAAAATTCATGGAAACAAATGATAATGAAAACACAACGTTTCAAAATCTGTGGGACACAGCAAAGGCAGTCCTGAGAGGAAAACATATAGCAGTACAAGCCTTTCTCAAGAAACAAGAAAGGTCTCAGGTACACAACCTAACCCTACACGTAAAGGAGCTGGAGAAAGAACAAGAAAGAAACCCTAAACACAGCAGGAGAAGAGAAATCATAAAGATTGGAACAGAAATCAATGAAATAGAAACCAAAAAAAAAAAAAAAAAAAACAATAGAAAAAAAATCAATGAAACTGGGAGCTGGTTCTTTGAAAGAATCAATAAGATTGATAAACCCCTGGCCACACTTATCAAAAAGAAAAGAGAAAGGACCCAAATAATTAAAATCATGAATTAAACAGGAGAGATCACAACTAACACCAAAAAAATACAGACAATTATAAGAACATACTATGAGAAACTCTACGCCAACAAATTGGACAATCTGGAAGAAATCGATGCATTCCTAGAGACATATAAACTACCACAACTGACCCAGGAAGAAATAGAAAACCTGAATAGGCCCATAACCAGTAAGGAGATTGAAACAGTCATCAAAAATCTCCAAACAAACAAAAGCCCAGGGCCAAACGGCTTACCAGGGGAATTCTACCAAACATTAAAAGAAGAACTCATTCCTATTCTCCTGAAATTGTTCCAAAAAATAGAAATGGAAGGAAAACTTCCAAACTCATTTTATGAGGCCAGCATCACCTTGATCTCAAAACCAGACAAGGATCCCACCAAAAAAGAGAACTACAGACCAATATCCTTGATGAACACAGACGCAAAAATTCTCGCCAAAATACTAGCCAATAGGATTCAACAGTACATTAAAAGGATTATTCACCACGATCAAGTGGGATTTATTCCAGGGCTGCAGGGTTGGTTCAACATCCGCAAATCAATCAATGTGATAGAACACATTAATAAAAGAAAGAACAAGAACCATATGATACTCTCAATAGATGCTGAAAAAGCATTTGACAAAGTACAGCATCCCTTCCTGATCAAAACTCTTCAAAGTGTAGGGATAGAGGGCACATACCTCAATATTATCAAAGCCATCTATGAAAAACCCACCGCAAATATCATTCTCAATGGAGAAAAACTGAAAGCTTTTCCATTAAGGTCAGGAACACGTCAGGGATGTCCATTATCACCACTGCTATTCAACATAGTATTAGAAGTCCTAGCCTCAGCAATCAGACAACAAAAAGAAATTAAAGGCATCCAAATTGGTAAAGAAGAAGTCAAACTATCACTCTTCGCAGATGATATGATACTATATGTGGAAAACCCAAAAGACTCCACTCCAAAACTGCTAGAACTTGTACAGGAATTCAGTAAAGTGTCAGGATATAAAATCAATGCACAGAAATCAGTTGCATTTCTGTACACCAACAACAAGACTGAAGAAAGAGAAATTAAGGAGTCAATCCCATTTACAATTGTACCCAAAACTATAAGATACCTAGGAATAAACCTAACCAAAGAGGCTAAGAATCTATACACAGAAAATTATAAAGTACACATGAAAGAAATTGAGGAAGACACAAAAAAATGGAAAAATGTTCCATGCTCCTGGATTGGAAGAATAAATATTGTGAAAATGTCTATGCTACCGAAAGCAATCTACACATTTAATGCAATCCCTATCAAAATACCATCCATTTTTTTCAAAGAAATGGAACAAATAATCCTCAAATTTATATGGAACCAGAAAAGACCTCGAATAGCCAAAGGAATATTGAAGAACAAAGCCAAATTTGGTGGCATCACAATTCCGGACTTCAAGCTCTATTACAAAGCTGTCCTCATCAAGACAGCATGGTACTGGCACAAAAACAGACACATAGACCAGTGGAACAGAATAGAGAGCCCAGAAATCGACCCTCAACTCTATGGTCAACTAATCTTCGACAAAGCAGGAAAGAATGTCCAATGGAAAAAAGACAGCCTCTTCAATAAATGGTGCTGGGAAAATTGGACAGCCACATGCAGAAAAATGAAATTGGACCACTTCCTTACACCACACACGAAAATAGACTCCAAATGGATGAAGGACCTCAATGTGAGAAAGGAATCCATCAAAATCCTTGAGGAGAACGCAGGCAGCAACCTCTTCGACCTCAGCCGCAGCAACATCTTCCTAGGAACAACGGCAAAGGCAAGGGAAGCAAGGGCGAAAATGAACTATTGGGATTTCATCAAGATCAAAAGCTTTTGCACAGCAAAGGAAACAGTTAACAAAACCAAAAGACAGCTGACAGAATGGGAGAAGATATTTGCAAACGACATATCAGATAAAGGGCTAGTATCCAAAATCTATAAGGAACTTAGCAAACTCAACACCCAAAGAACAAACAATCCAATCAAGAAATGGGCAGAGGACATGAACAGACATTTCTGCAAAGAAGACATCTAGATGGCCAACAGACACATGAAAAAGTGCTCCACGTCACTCGGCATCAGGGAAATACAAATCAAAACCACAATGAGGTATCACCTCACACCAGTCAGAATGGCTAAAATTAACAAGGCAGGAAATGACAGATGCTGGCGAGGATGTGGAGAAAGGGGAACCCTCCTCCACTGTTGGTGGGAATGCAAGCTGGTGCAACCACTCTGGAAAGCAGCATGGAGGTTCCTCAAAATGTTGAAAATAGAACTACCCTATGACCCAGCAATTGCACTACTGGGTATTTACCCTAAAGATACAAACATAGTGATCCGAAGGGGCACGTGTACCCGAATGTTTATAGCAGCAATGTCTACAATAGCCAGACTATGGAAAGAACCTAGATGTCCATCAACAGATGAATGGATCAAGAAGATGTGGTATATATACACAATGGAATACTATGCAGCCATCAAAAGAAATGAAATCTTGCCATTTGCGACGACGTGGATGGAACTAGAGCGTATCATGCTTAGTGAAATAAGTCAATCGGAGAAAGACAACTATCATATGATCTCCCTGATATGAGGACATGGAGAAGCAACATGGGGGGCTAAGGGGATAGGAGAAGAATCAATGAAACAAGATGGGATTGGGAGGGAGACAAACCACAAATGACTCTTAATCTCACAAAACAAACTGGGGGTTGCTGGGGGGAGGTGGGATTGGGAGAGGGGGAGCGGGCTATGGACATTGGGGAGGGGAGGCGAACCATAAGAGACTATGGACTCTGAAAAACAACCTGAGGGTTTTGAAGGGTCAGGGGTGGGAGGTTGGGGGAACAGGTGGTGGGTGATGGGGAGGGCACGTTTTGCATGGAGCACTGGGTGTTGTGCAAAAAGAATGAATACTGTTACGCTGAAAAAATTAATAAAAAGGGAAAAAAAAAAAACAGACAAGGATCCGACCAAAAAAGAGAAATACAGACCAATATCCTTGATGAACACAGATGCAAAAATTCTCGCCAAAATACTAGCCAATAGGATTCAACAGTACATTAAAAGGATTATTCACCAGGACCAAGTGGGATTTATTCTAGGGCTGAAAGGTTGGTTCAACATCCGCAAATCAATCAATGTGATACAGCACATTAAAAAAAGAAAGAAAAAGAACCATATGATACTCTCAATAGATGCTGGAAAAGCATTTAAAGTACAGCATCCCTTCCTGATCAAAACTCCTCAAAGTGTAGGGATAGAGGGCACATACCTCAATGTTATCAAAGCCATCTATGAAAAACCCACCGCAAATATCATACTCATGGAGAAATACTGAAAGATTTCCTGCTAAGGTCAGGAACACGGCAGGGATGTCCATTATCACCACTGTAATTCAACATAATACTAGAAGTCCTAGCCTCAGCAATCAGAAAACAAAAAGAAATTAAAGGCTTCCAAATCAGCAAAGAAGAAGTCAAACTATCACTCTTCCAAGATGATATGATACTATATGTGGAAAACCCAAAAGTATTCACTACAAAATTGCTAGAACTTGTACAGGAATTCAGTAAAGTGTCAGGATATAGAATCAATGCACAGAAATCAATTGCATTTCTGTACACCAAAAACAAGACAGAAGAATGAGAAATTAAGGAGTCAATCCCATTTACAATTGCACCCAAAACTATAAGGTACCTAGAAATAAAGCTATCCAAAGATGCTAAGAATCTATAGGCAGAAAACTGTAAAGTACTCATGAAAGAAATTGAGGAAGACACAAAGAAATGGAAAAATGTTCCATGCTCCTGGATTGAAAGAATAAATATTGTGAAAATGTCTGTGCTACCTAAAGCAATCTACACATTTAATGCAATCCCTATCAAAATACCATCTATTTTTTTTCAAAGAAATGGAACAAATAATCCTAAAATTTATATGGAACCAGAAAAGACCTCGAATAGCCAAAGGAATATTGAAAAAGAAAGCCAAAGTTGGTGGCATCACAATTCCGGACTTCAAGCTCTATTACAAAGCTGTCATCATCAAGACAGCATGGTACTGGCACAAAAACAGACACATAGATCAGTGGAACAGAATAGAGAGCCCAGAAATCGACCCTCAACTCTATGGTCAACTAATCTTCAACAAAGCAGGAAAGGATGTCCAATGGAAAAAAGACAGCCTCTTCAATAAATGGTGCTGCGAAAATTGGACAGCCACATGCAGAAAAATGAAATTGGACCACTTCCTTACACCACACACGAAAATAGACTCCAAATGGATGAAGGACCTCAATGTGAGAAAGGAATCCATCAAAATCCTTGAGGAGAATGCAGGCAGCAACCTCTTCGACCTCAGCCGTAGCAACATCTTCCTAGGAACAACGGCAAAGGCAAGGGAAGCAAGGGCGAAAATGAACTATTGGGATTTCATCAAGATCAAAAGCTTTTGCACAGCAAAGGAAACAGTTAACAAAACCAAAAGACAACTGACAGAATGGGAGAAGATATTTGCAAACGACATATCAGATAAAGGGCTAGTATCCAAAATCTATAAGGAACTTAGCAAACTCAACACCCAAAGAACAAACAATCCAATCAAGAAATGGGCAGAGGACATGAACAGACATTTCTGCAAAGAAGACATCCAGATGGCCAACAGACACATGAAAAAGTGCTCCACGTCACTCGGCATCAGGGAAATACAAATCAAAACCACAATGAGATATCACCTCACACCAGTCAGAATGGCTAAAATGAACAAGTCAGGAAATGACAGATGCTGGCGAGGATGTGGAGAAAGGGGAACCCTCCTGCACTCTTGTTGGGAATGCAAGCTGGTGCAACCACTCTGGAAAACAGCATGGAAGTTCCTCAAAATGTTGAAAATAGAACTACCCTATGACCCAGCAATTGAACTACTGGGTATTTACCCTAAAGATACAAACATAGTGATCCGAAGGGGCACGTGTACCTGAATGTTTATAGCAGCAATGTCTACAATAGCCAAACTATGGAAAGAACCTAGATGTCCATCAACAGATGAATGGATAAAGAAGATGTGGTATATATACACAATGGAATACCATGCAGCCATCAAAAGAAATGAAATCTTGCCATTTGCGACGACGTGGATGGAACTAGAGCGTATCATGCTTAGTGAAATAAGTCAATCGGAGAAAGACAACTATCATATGATCTCCCTGATATGAGGACATGGAGAAGCAACATGGGGGGGGTAGGGGGATAGGAGAAGAGTAAATGAAACAAGATGGGATTGGGAGGGAGACAAACCATAAATGACTCTTAATCTCACAAAACAAACTGGGGGTTGCTGGGGGGAGGTGGGATTGGGAGAGGGGGAGCGGGCTATGGACATTGGGGAGGGGAGGCGAACCATAAGAGACTATGGACTCTGAAAAATAACCTGAGGGTTTTGAAGGGTCAGGGGTGGGAGGTTGGGGCAACCTGAGGGTTTTGAAGGGTCAGGGGTGGGAGGTTGGGGGAACAGGTGGTGGGTAATGGGAGGGCACGTTTTGCATGGAGCACTGGGTGTTGTGCAAAAAGAATGAATACTGTTATGCTGAAAAAATAAATAAAATGGAAAAAAAAAGATAGTGTGTTTTTAGAATTATGGCTTTTGAATATTGTAGAGTTCAGAGATGATTTTTGTTAGCAGGTTGTCTTATATTATTCACATGTTCAGCTCAGGCAGATCTATTTTGGGATTGTATTGGGCACTGACAGGAGGAGGAAAGAGGTGCTCTTTATTTGAAGAAAATAATGCATACAACTGTAGATCATATACATCATTAAACACTGACTTCCCTGGTGAATGGAAAATAAGGCAGTGTAATGTTTACTGCAAAAGGCAGAATAAACTAGTCCTCTCCTTATTATCAGCTAGACAAGCTTTCTAGTTGTAAACCTCTAGTGAGTCACGGTGGTTACAGTAGAAAGAGACTTGGGTTGGTGAGCCAAACCCTGTTTTCAATCTCTTATCTGCTACCTGTGACCTTAAGCAAATCCCTCCCTGTTTTTCATTCCTGGCATCTTACATTACAAAGGAACAAGTCAAGTCTCCAGGGTTCCTTGTAAAGTGTTCAGTTGTTAATATTGTAATTTCTCATTATTACTTAGTAGGCTTTTACAAGATGGCCCCACTATTTTAAATAGTCAAAAATTAGTGATGAAAGTAGTTTTAGGACCAAAGCAAAAGCGAAGTTCCAAGGCATCTGTGAAAGAGGGCAGTAACATTTCCCAAATATTAAAACTTGTAGAAAGGTGTAAGGGCCTATTTAGCCAGAGCTGTTCCACCTTGGTTGAACAGCCATTTTGTAGTTTATGCAGTAAAACTTAAACTGACCCTGCCCCCCACCAGTGGACTTACTTAAAGCAAGTCTGGGAAACCAGTAAAATGTGGCTAACCAGTCCCTGATAACAGAGCCCAAATACAAGGGCGGGTCAGGTCAGGTGGAGATAATACAGTCCGAATGCATGGATGAGTCGGGCCAGGTGGAGACATCCAATCAGTGGGCCTCTAATACTGTCTCCCTAGCTACAAAGGAGTGTGGGCCCCACCTTTTGGGCACCTTTTGGGTGCCAATTCTGACCAGGGTGATAGGCTAGTTCAAATAGCTACTATGTGGTGAATTGTAATTCAATTGGCCACCCATGTGTGACCTAGCATGACTGTGCGGCTTTCTCTGCGTGTTATAATCTCATTGGCCACCTGTGTGTGGCCAGGCTTAACCACATGGCCTTTGCTCTATAAAAGGCAGGGAGGGGTCGCCCTCCCTCTAAAAGGCGGCCCCAAAAGGTCAGTTTGATTCTTGATGCTTGGCATGAAATAAAGCTTTGCTTGACCTTCGCTTAGTATCAGTCTCCTTCCTTTGACCACGGACCTAACAAAAGTGTTTCCACAGACACTGGGTTGGGATTATTCTGAACCACACCTTCGTTGCTCTTCCATCTCAGAAAATGTTTGGTTTCTCTCAGGACCGGCAGGAACTACCTTTTGAAATAGCTTCTCCCTTCAGTAGCTGCTATCACTTCTCTCAGTACCAGAGTGGTGAGTGATGGGTCCTGAAGACCAGAATTTCCATCCCCCTCCTGGAGCCATTCATCTCACTGCTGGGATTCTGCACACACTACTAGGGCTCCAGGCCCTTGTTAAGTCTCTCTCAGTGCTCTTTCCTCATTCCCTATGTGGTGTACAAGCTCAGTCACCTGGACAGAATTTAAATGGTTTTTTTCGACCTCCTGCTTTGGCAGAATACTAATTTTTCCCTGAGTGCTGGTCAGTTATCTGTATTTTCTTCAACACTCTGGTGATGATGATGGTGCCCATCATTGAAAGATGTTAAGGGTTGAATTTTCTTACCTGCAGTAGAGAAAGAAAATCAGAAGAAAACTTCCTTTTAATCAGTAAAGCTGAAGTTGAGTACACATCATCACTGTAAGGGAAGGAGTGTTTCAGTCTTCGCACCACACTGACTCCCTCCAGCAGCCTAAACTGGGTTTTCTGATTCTTTGAAAGAATAGTAGCTTTGTCTCTGTGTTTGGAAATGTCCAGAAGAGATAATGTTGTGGGCTCCTCAAAAAACTGTCTCTCCATTAATGAAGCTCTCTTTGACTTTGCATATAGTCAGTTGAGTCGAAATCATTCTGTTATGTTTCTGATTTGTTGTCATTGTTATTGTCTTGCTCTGGTCTGTATCCTCTCTTGTATGTCACTGGACCTAAAATACTAACTGAATGGATGAGTGGATGAGTGAAGGAATATCTGCCATCTTGCCATGGAAAAATAGAATAATTTTGTTCCGTTTTGTTCTATCACGGATTTTGCATAGTGGCATAAAGCAGTAAGAACTTCTTGATATTCATATTTTTGGTTAATTTTAAACACATTCATAGAGAAAGGAAATCCTTACAGATGTGGTTATAAATACAGTTTTTCATCTCTTGTTTAGAAAACAGTTTGTGTCTGCCCTTGTGTAAGAGATCAGTGAAATCCCCCAAATTAAGCACTTCATGCTCATCAAATAGAAAACAAGGCTGTAGCCTAGTATCCTTTGTCTGCATTGGAGGATTAGAAAAGAAACTAAGTGTTGATTCACGGAGATGGTGATTATGTTTTTCAGCTTATTTCAATGCATAAGTGATATTTAATCTATGTTCTATAATTTGAAATTGATACATTCTGGTTTTAAAAGGTTACAAAGTATAGTCCTTATCAATCTCTGACCCTTTCAGTAAATATCCAGTGTTTAATGGCCTTGGCTATAGTACTAGAAATGTGCGTGAATTTAAATTCAAATAATTACAAAATCCATAAATATAAGAATTGAGTCTGTCTAGAGATTGGAACTTGTCTTTTGTGAGTCTTTGGTTTGGCCATCAAATTCATATTTAATTAACTAATTCAGATATTCTAATAACCAGCTGCAAAGAAGGAAAAGAAGAAAATGTATTTCACATTTTTTTGTAGATTTTTGGGAATTGGCACTTGATAGTAGGTCTAATAAAACCTGATTTCTATTGTGACCTTAAATCTACTTCAGTGGAGTTGTTATATTAAAAACTAAATATGGCTTTTTATCATAAGTACATGCAGTTTTGGAGAAAAGCATTCAGCATATATCACATGTTGAAAATAAAAATTAATATGATTTGTTTTAAAGAGTTCCAACCTTTGAGAGATAGTAAATGATACAGTACTTAGGAAATTGCTTTAAGTATTTTTCTGATTGGCTAAGATTGTTCACAAATTGCGGCATCTTTTAGTGTTGAAGAAACAAATATTAATAACACATGAATCTTGAATACAGGTAGGAATCCAACACCATTTTTATGCTCAAGATGGGGGGGAAATATTCCCAATAGGAAAGTCATTTCCATAAGTGATTATGATGGTTGGTTAAAACATCTGTGAAAAAAAAAATCTGTGAATGTTATTATGCAGTCTTTACCATTAACCTTTGTAGCTATTTTATGAGGAAGGTAGAATCAAGGCATCTTTTCAAGAGATTTTCAAAAAGTCTTTAATCTTTCTTTTTTTCAAAAGTTAGATAATGCATGTGATTTTGTAGGGGGGATTCCATTAACTGAGAAGTAATTCAAATGATGAATACCTTCAAGCTATCAGTGTCTTTTGTGAAAAGGCAAGGTACTAAAAGAAATTAAAAGGATAATTGTTTACATATTCCTTCCCTTCCTATTCCTTGGATTCTTTCATGTTTTAATAGTTTTTTTTAAGATTATTTAAATATTGGAATATGTGTGATCCCCAGGCACTATCTACAAATTATTCGTATTGCTCCCATTAATTATCAGTCTTAGACAGTAGGAGTTATTGCCAAAGAAGAGATGGGTTATAAAAGTCTCAGAAATGAGTCCATAAACACACATTATTAAAGATTATTTTCAGATTTATTTTTTACAAATAGTACTATTCATCCAGTTAAGAACAAATTAGAAGTGAAGTCTGTAGTTCATCCCAGCCTTTTCAAAAAAGTGTTCTTCATTGGTTGATCAGGCTTAAGTTGATTGGGTGGGCCTGGAGACAAGAGGGTGGTACCCTGAAGTATCACTGTGTGTTTCAACATAAATAGGGAAGAAACTGGAACACGATTGGCAATGGAAAACAATCACACTTAGCATTCTACCAATGGAATAAAACCAACATAATTTTAGAACATTTTTTCCAATATGACACCCAAACTTACTCTGTCCAGTATACTGATATGTAAGTATAAATAAAAATGTAAGCAAAAATGGGCATGTGAAATTTACTAACGTATTTTTTTCACCTAAGGTTATAGCCTAAATTGTTTTCCCTATTCTACAAAGTCTTTAAGATCAAGACTTCAAGATCACTGGGTTTTAACATACCTTTATAATGAGAGGAATGCATATATGATTATAAAATTCTCCTAATGCAAGAGAATTTCCTTTTTTATTGCTATTATAAATATTGTGACAATGAATAGCATTGTTTTTGCATACTCAGAATACTGTCTGTTTTCCTTAGGATAGAGTTAGTTCCAGGAATGGATTATTGTCAATGACCTCCTCTATGGCTTTGATACATAATTTATATTTATATTCCAAAAGAATTTTTGTCATTAGCAATATGAGAGTTAACACTTACTGGTTCTTGTGTGTCAGACATTCTTGTGAATAAACGTTACATGAATTAGCTTTTTAAATTCTCACCATAGTCTTTAAGATATATGGTGTTATTGCACTTATACAAAAAGAAATTCCAGAATTGAATTTGAAGAAATTGCACCCCAGAGATGTTAATTAGCTTGCCTAAGGATGCACAGTTAATAAGTGACAGTAAGAGCACCAGTTTCATTGTATTCCTTAATATTTGACAAGATATATCACAATTCATTTTTGCAAACATAATGGACAAAATAATAGCATTATGTAATTTAACTATCATTTATTTGATTAGTGAAAACTCTTTCTTTCCAGTTCTATTCTCCTACTGCATTAGTTACTTACCACATATGAGTATTGTGAGAAACAAAGTTAATATATGTGAAGGACTAACTGGTGTCATTTGGTCATAGCTATCCAAAAGATGGTGGATTTTTATTGTTATTCTTAGCTGAGTTACTGAGAGAATTAAGATAAAAACCTGGAAATGTCTATCTAGTTCACTGTTTTTTTTTCTTTTATACTACTTTTTTTAAAGGAAATCAATCTTAGTTCAGTATATTTATTTTATATATAATTGTTCCTGAAAATAAGATAAACTAACATATAACTAAATGTCAATCCTGGAATGGAATAGAATATTATAAACATTTTTTGATCTCTCATCCCTGACAATAGAATATATTTTAGTGCACACAAATATATGCAGGGCTATTTATATTGTACGAAAACGTACTTATAAACAAGGTGATATATACATTACATATAGTCTATTTATAAAAGGAAGAAATAAGCAAAAAGGGAGAGAGAGAGAGGGAGAGAGAAGGAGACACAAAAAATAGAAGAAAAAATAACAGAGAAGACCAAGCCCGAATGGGCCACAAAGGTAAAATTTATAAAGTATACAAACAAAAACAGACACACAAAAAGACCAAAAAAAAGGATATGAGAAGAAAAAAAAAAAAAAAACAGCCAAAATGAATACAAAAACAAATTCACAGAAACACTGACAGAAGAAAAAGATGGGAAGGTGGTTATAATTTTTCAGTGTGAGCAAGGAAGATTATTTTGATTCTTCATGGATGTATCTTGGAATCTTTTTTAAAGGGCTCAACTTTCCTGAGATAAAGGGGGATTAAAACTGGCTTATATATAAGGGTGCATTGATTTGGGACAGGGGATTGCAATGAAGCTTATCTCTATATGAATATTAAAAAAATAGAAAACCAAAGGAAAAACACATGTATATGTATCAAAAATGTTCAAGTTAAAAAGTTATTATGGGATGGAGAGACAAGATGGCAGGGAAGTAGGAGGAGGCGCCATTTCAACCTGTACCCTAAAGTGAGCTGATTACCTACCAAAGAAATCCGATCACCCATGAAATCAGCCTGAGATAAGAATTATACACGTCAGGATCTCTACAGGGGCAGAAGATGCCAGTGGACAGGTAAAGCAGAGTGGGAAAATCGGACTGATATTGGAAGATAAACAAAAGGGGAAGGGAGCCACCAGAGGTGACCAATTGGAAAGTAATACCCCAATTCGAGAATGCCCTGCGACTAGGGACAAGCATTAACTTGGAATCTGGTTGAAAGCACTCAAAAAGAGCAAAGGATTGTGGGGGGAAATTGTGGGAATTGGGGAAGTTAGGGACAAGGGCTTAAGTCCCTGGACCCAGGACAGCCTCCCCTGGCACTGAGCCAGAGAGAGTGCAGCAGAGAAACCAGGTCATGGTTCCTGAGCCACCAGTGCACCAAAGAACACGTGGAGTCTGGCTGCCATGAGGGGCTGAGAGCCTCGCCAGATGGCAGAACACTGAGCCACACTATCAGAGTCCGAGACGTGCAGGCCCCACACGCTCCCCTGGGAGAGGTGCTTGCAGGTGCCAGCTGGGTGCTCTGGGACCTGGAAAGACCAGGCACTCCCATCCTGGGCCACCGGGAAAGTCTCAATGTGCAATCGCTGCCTGGAAGCTCTCTGGGGGTCTGGAGCTGCCTAGGCAGCCGCTGCTGCCATGGTTTTAGGTACTAGACCAAGATTCTGTATCCCTGGGACCACGACTTGGAACCTGCTCTGCCAGCAGCTCTGTAGAACCCACAGGGGAGCAGACCCACAGGGGAGGCTTCTCTCTGAGAGGGAGGTTAGGGGTGCAGTTTGCTTTTCTCTACCTCCAAAAACCATCAAAAGCTGTCAAGGCAAGAGAAAACAAAACAATACAAAAAACAACATAAAAACCTCCAGATAACCAAAGCTTGAAAAACCGATTTCCTTTGAGCCCACCCCCTTGAGGGGGAAGGAAGACTTAACTCAAGGAACATCATTGACTGAAAACCCACGTGGCAGGCCCCTCCCCCAAAAAACCAAACAGGAAAGAAAAAAAAAGATGACAAGAGAACAACCACCACTACTTCATAGATACAACTTTTATTTTTAACTCATTCCCACTATTCTTGTTCATTTTTTCATATAGATAATTTTTAACCTATTTACCATCACAGTGAGATGTCCAGTACATCAAATCCAAAATAACCTTCTAACCTGAATTTTTTGATAAACACACCGTGTTTGGGATTTTTTTTTGGGCTTTTCTACTTTTTAATTTTTTTTTAGTTTAGCTTAGTCTAGTTTATTCATATTTTAATTTTTATTTTCTAATATTCATATAGAGTTAAACTTCCAGGTAGTTCCCTTTACACAATCAATCCTACCTCTATAGGTAAACCAATTCTTAATCCCCATTTATCTTAGGAAAGTTGAGTCCTCTAACAAAGATATCAAGATACATCCAGGAAGAATCAAAATAATCTTCCTCGCCCACACTGAGAATTTATAACCACTCTCCCATCTTTTTCTTCTGCCAGTGTTTCTGGGTATTTGTGTTTGTCCTGATAGTGTATAAATATTATACTTGGGGTTCTTTTATTAATTAAAAGATGACTAAAAAGTAGGAAGAGCCAATGGAAAAAAGACAGTCTCTTCAACAAATGGTATTGGGAAAATTGGACAGCCACATGCAGAAAAATAAAACTGGACCATTTCCTTACACCAAACACGAAAATAGACTGAAAATTGAAGAAGGACTGCAATGTGAGAAAGGAATCCATCAAAATCCTTGAGGAGAACACAGGCAGCAACCTCTTCGACCTCGGCCACAGTAACTTCTTCCTAGGTACATCGCCAAAGACAAGGGAAGCAAGGGCAAAAATGAATGTTCGGACTTCATCAAGATCAAAAGCTTTTGCACAGCAAAGGAAACAGTTAACAAAACCAAAAGACAACTGACAGAATGAGAGAAGATATTTGCAAATGACATGTCAGATAAAGGGCTAGTATCCAAAATCTATAAAGAGCTTATCAAACTCAACACCCGAAGAACAAACAATCCAATCAAGAAATGAGCAGAGGACATGAACAGACATTTCTGCAAAGAAGACATCCAGATGGCCAACAGACACATGAAAATATGCTCCACATCACTCGGCATCAGGGAAATACAGATTAAAACCACACTGAGATACTACCTCACAGCTGTCATAATGGCTAAAGTTAACAAGTCAGGAAATGACAGATGCTGGTGAGGATGGGGAGAAAGGGGAACCCTCCTCCACTATTGGTGGGAATGCAAGCTGGTGCAACCACTCTGGAAAACAGCATGGAGGTTCCTCAAAATGTTGAAAATAGAGCTACCTTAGGACCCAGAAATTGCACGACTGGGTCCCCCAAAGATATAAACCTAGTGATCCGAAGGGTCACTTGCACCCAAATGTTTATAGAGCAATGTCCACAATAGCCAAACTATGGGAAGAACCTAGATGTCCATCCACAGGTGAATAGATAAAGATGAAGTGGTATACATACACAAGGAATATTATGCAGCCATCAAAAGAAATGAAATCTTGCTATTTGCGACAATGTGGATGGAACTAGAGGGTTTTATGCTTAGCAGAATAAGTCAATCAGAGAAAGACAACTATCATATGATCTCCCTGATATGAAGAAGTGGAGATGCAACGTCGGGGTCTTGGTGAGGGTAGGAAAAGAATAAATGAAGTAACATGGGACTGGGAGGGAGACAAAACATAAGGGACTCTTAATGTCACAAAACAAACTGAGGGTCCCTGGGGGAGGGGAGTAGGGAGAGGATGGTGGGGTTATGGACAATGGGGAAGGTATGTGATATGGTGAGTGCTGTGAAGAGTGTAAGCCTGGCGATTCACAGTCCTGTACCCCTGGGGCTAATAATAAATTATATGTTTATTAAAAAATTTAAAGTCTATAGTGCACATTTAGTGAAATCTACACATTTAATGCAATCTACATATTTATTGCAACCTACTCATTTAGTGCAATAGCTGTCAATATAACAACACCATTTTTTCACAGGAGTATAAGAAACAATCTTAAATTTTGTATGGAGATAAAAATCCCCGAATAGCCAAAACAATCTTGAAAAGCAGATGAGCATTAAATAGGACATGTGATATGATGAGCACTGGGTGATATAGTCAACTAATAATTATTGAACATTATTTTAAAATAACAATGTACTATATTGCCTGGGTGGCTCAGTGGGTTATGCCGCTGCCTTCGGCTCAGGTCATGATCTCGGGGTCCTGGGATCGAGTTCCGCATCGGGCTCTCTGCTCAGTAGGGAGCCTGCTTCCCTCTCTCTCTCTCTCTCTGCCTGCCTCTCTATCTACTTGTGATCTCTCTCTGTCAAATAAATAAAAAAATAAAATAAAATCTTTAAAATGGTTAATTGAATTTAAATAAAAAAAAACACTTCTACCTTAAGGAGTAAAAAAAAAAAAGACAGACCTGGAGACATCAAAATTCTGACATCAAACTATATTTCAAAGTCATCAACACAGTCTGGAACTGGCACAAAAAGAGAAACACAGATCGATAGAGCAGAATAGAAAACTCAGAAATGGACCCTCATCTCTATGGTCAACTAATTTTCAACAAAGCAGTAAAGAATATCCAATGGGTAACAGGCAGAATCTTCAACAAACAGTGTAGGAAAAACTGGACAATAACATACAAAAGAACGAAACTGGACCATTACCTTACACCACATACAAAATCAAATTCAAAATGGATAGAAAACCTAAATGTGACATGAAAGTATAAAACTCCTAGAAGGGAATACAAGCAGTAATCTGTTTGAGCTCAGCCATAATGAAGTCTTCAAACTGATGGAAGAAACTTTCCTAAAATTTGTATGGAACCATAAAAGACCCTGAATTGCCAAGAAACTGTTGAAAAAGAAAAACAGCTGGGAGCATCACATTGCCGGATTTCAAGCTATATTACAGAGCTGTGATCACCAAGACAGCATGGTACTGGCACAAAAACAAACAGATCAGTGGAACAGAATAGAGAGCCCAGATATGGACCTTAAACTCTATGGTCAAATAATCTTCAACAAGGCAAGAAAAAATATCCAATGGAAAAAATACAGTCTCTTCAATACGTGAAGCTGGGAAAATTGGACAGCTATATAAAAAAGAATGAAACTTGACCATTCTCTTACACCATACACAAAGGTAAACTCAAAATGGATGAAAAATGTCAATGTGAGACAGGAATCCATCAAAATCCTGGAGGAAAACATAGGCAGTAACCTCTTTGATATCGTCCATAGCAACTTCTTTCAAGACATGTCTCCAAAGGTAAGGGAAACAAAAATTAAAATGAATTTTTGGGATGTAAATGGTCAACAAAACAAAGAGGTAACCCACAGAATGCAAATGAACTACTGACAAAGTGCTGATATCCAAGATCTTTAAAGAACTTCTCAAACTGAACACCCAAAAAACAAATAAGTCAAAAAATGAGCAGACAACATGAGCAGAAACTTCTCCAAAGAAGACATGCAAATGGATAATAGACACACAAAAAATTGTTCATCGTCAATAGTCATCAGGGAATTCAAATCAAAACCACATTGAAATACACCTTACACCAGTATGAATGGCAAAAATCGATAAGGCAAGAGACAACAAATGTTGGAAAAGTTGTGGAGAAAGGGGAACCCTCTTACCCTGTTAGTGGGAATTTAAGTTATGCAGCCACTTTGGAAAACCCTGTGGAGGGTTCTCCAAAAATTAAAAATAAAACTACCCTATGAACCAGCAATTGCCCTACTGGGGATTTACCCCAAAGATACAGATGTAGTGAAAAGAAGGGCCATATGCACTCCAATGTTCATTGTTGCAATGTCCACAATAACCAAAATGTGGAAAAGGGCAATATGCCCTTCAACAAATGACTATATAAAGAAGATGTGGTCAATATACACAATGGCATATTACTCAGCCATCAGAAAGGATAAATACCCAAATTTTGTGTCAACATGGGTGGGACTGGAAGAGATTATGCAAAATGAAATAAGTTAAACAGAAAATGTCAATTATCATATGGTTTCACCTATGTGGAACATAAGGAATAGCATCGAGCACATTAGAAGGAAGGCAAAAATGAAGGGGGGAGTGGGAGATGAACCATAAGAAACTATGGACTCCAGGAAACAAACTGAAAGTTTTAGAAGAGAGGGAGGTAGGGGGATGGGGTAGCTGCGTGATGGGTATTAAGGAGGGCATGGATTGCATGAAGCACTGGGTGTTATATACAAATAATGAATCATGGAGCACTACATTAAAAGCTAACAATGTAGTGTATGGTGACTAACATAACATAATAATAATTTAAAAACAACACTCAAATTCTAACTCAGTATGTCTCCCAAGGCAAGGGAAACAAAAACAGAAATAAACTCTTGAGATTTTCTTAAAGGAAAAAGTTTCTCCATGATGAAGGAAAAAGTCAACAAAACTAAAAGGCAAACTGTGGAATGGGAAAAGATATTTCTAAATGGTATATGTGTTAAGAGTTAGTATCCCAAATAAATAAAGATATTATAAAGCTCAACAACCAAAAAACTAATAATCCAATTTTAAAATGGGCAGAATACATGAGCATATTTGCCCAAAGATAAAATCCACACATACCACAGACATAAGAAAAGATGCTCAACTTCACTCATTATCAGGGAAATACAAATTGAAACTATAAAGAGATGTCATTTCACACCTGTTAGAAGAGCTGAAATCAATAACACAGGAAAAAACGGGCATTGGTGAGGATGAGGAGAAAGGGAAACTTTTCTACACTGCTTTTGGGAATGCAAACTGGTGTATCTAATTTGGAAAACAATATGGAGACTGCAAAATTTTAAAAATAAAACTGCCTTATGATCCAGGAATTGCACTATTAAGTGTTAACACAAAGAGTACAAAAATAATATGAAAGGATACACACATCCTGATATTTATAACATTATGAACAATAGCTAAATTATGGAAAGAGCCAAGTGTGCATTGACTGATGAATGGATACAGAAGAGGTGGCATGTGCGCGCACACACGCACATGCGCACACACACACACACACACACAGGGAACATTTATCAGCCATAAAAAGGAATGAAATCTTGCCATTTCCAATGACAGGACTGGAGCTAGAGAGTATGATGCTAAGTGAAATAGTCAGTGAGAGAAAGACAAACATGCATGATTTTACTCATATGTGGCATTTAAGAAAAAAACCAAATGAGTAGACTGACAAGTATATAGAGAGAAAGCATGAAACTGACTCTTAACTGTAGAGAACAAATTGACAGTTACCCAAAGGAGGGAGGTAAGAGGTCTTGGTTAAAGGAAGAGATTATGCTGAGCGAAATAAGTCAAGCAGAGAGAGTCAAGTATCATATGGTCTCACTTACTTGTGGAGCATAACAAATAACATGGAGGACATGGGGAGATGGAGAGGAGAGGGAGTTGAGGGAAACTGGAAGGGGAGATGAACCATGAGAGACTATGGACTCTGAAAATCAACCAGAGGGTTTTGAAGGGGCGGGGGGGGGAGGTTGAGGATCCAGGTGGTGGATAATAGGGAGGGCACGTACTTCATGGAGCACTGGGTGTGATGCCAAAACAATGAACACTGTTATGCTGTAAATAAACAAACAAAAAAATAAAATAAAATTTAAAAAAAAAGTGTGATGCAGATTGAGTGCACTTGTGATGAGGACCAGGTGTTGTATGGAAGAGCTGAATCACTATTTTGTAGTGAAACTAATATTACACTTTGTTAACTAAATAAAATTTAAATAAAAACTTAAAAAATACTGACTAGGAGTTGAATAATTTGAGAAAAAAATAACAGTTTAGAGAAAAAAAGCCAATGGGGTCTAGGATGAGTCTTCTGCCAGCTAAAACCCTGGAGGACAGAGTAGGCTCCAGTACACAAGTATGGGCCTCACAAACAAAAGTCACTGTCTGAAGAAAGGATGTCATGGACAAAAATGCCATGAGAAAATAATCAACTTAGTTCCAGAACACATATATAGAAAAAAGTTCAGAAGAATTGCTCTTATCTTGTTCCCTGCTTTATCCCAACTGCTTGGTATGTATGCAACAAATATTTATAGCATAAAGCAAAAATTAAGAAGCAATCCACAGAATGGGAGAAAGTATTTTCAAATAAGATTAGAAACAAAGGGCTGATATCCAAGATCTATAAAGAACTTCTTAAACCCAACACTCGAAAAACAAATAATCCATTCAAAAAAAATGGGCAGAAGACATGAATGGACACTTATCCAAAGAAGACATGCAATTGGCTAAAAACACATGAAAACACGTTCAACATCAATAGCCATCAGGTAAATTCAAATCAGAACCACAATGAGATACCACCTTACACCAGTTAGAATGGCCAAAATTAACAAGACAGTAAACAATGTGTGTTGGAGAGGATGTGGAGAAAGGGGAACCCTCTTCCACTGTTGGTGGGAATGCAAGTTGGTGTAGCCACTTTGGAAAACAGTATTGAGATTCCTTAAGAAATTAAAAATAGAGCTTACCTATGACCCTGCAATTGCACTACTGGGTATTTACCCCAAAGATACATGTATAGTGAAAACCAGGGCCATTTGTACCCCAATGTTCATAGCATCAATGACCACAATTGCCAAACTGTGGAAAAAGCCAAGATGCCTTTCAATGGATTAATAGATAAGGAAGATATGGTCCAAATATACAATGGAATATTACACCTCCATCAGAAAGGATAAATACCCAACTTTTGTATCAATATGGATGGGACTGAAGGAGATTATGCTGAGAGAAATAAGTCAAGCAGAGAGAGTCAGTTATCATTATGGTTTCACTTACTTGTGGAGCATAAGGAATCACATGGAGGACATGGAGGAGGAAAGGAAAAGTGAATTGGGGAAAATTGGAGGGGGAGATGAACTATGAGATCCTGTGGACTCTGAGAAACTAACAGGGTTTTGGAAGGGAAGGTTATGGGGGTGTAGGTGAAGCCTAGTGGTGGATATTAAGGGAGTACGTACTACAAGAAACATTGGGTGTGGTGTATAAGAAATGAATCTTTGAAAACTGAAAAAATGAAATTAAAAAAAATAAAATCCATTCTGGCCATCAAAAAAATAAAAATTAAGAAAACAAGAGACAACAAATGTCAGAGAGGGGAACCCTCTTACACTGTTGTTGGAATGAAAGTTGGTACAGCCACTCTAGGCAAGAGGATGGAGGTTCTTCAAGACATTAAAAATAGAGCTACCCTGTGAACCAGCAATTGCACTACTAGGTACTTACCCCAAAGATACAGATCTAGTGAAAAGAAGGAGCACATACACCCTGATGTTCATAGCAGCAATGTACACAATAGCCAAATTATGGAAGGAGCCAAGATATCCTTCAACTGATGAGTGGATAAAGAAGATGAGGCACATATCTATATTGGAATATTACTCAGCCACCAAAAAGGATGAATGCCTGTCATTTGCATTGACATGGATAGAACTGTAGAGTGTTACGCTATGTGAAGAAATTCAGTAGAGAAGGACAATTATCATATTGTTTCACTGATATGTGGAACATAAGGAATAACATGTAGGACTATAGGGGAAGGAGGGAAAACTGAAGGGGAAGAAATCATAAAAGGAGACCAACTATGAGAGACTATGGACTCCAGGAAACAAACTGAAGGTTACAGAAGGGAGGGGGGTAGGAGGATGGGGTAGCTAGTTCATGGGTATTAAGGAGGGCCTGTGTTGTAATGAACAGTGTGTTTTATATGCAACTAATGAATCGTTGAACACTACATCAAAAACTGATGATGTTCTATATGGTGGCTAACTGAACATCACAAAAAAGCAAAAAATAAGTTTTAATGCATAATATTTGTCTGAGAGATTACGTTATGGTTGATTTTAAAATTTTTAAAATACTGGTTTGTGTTATTGAAATATAACTGACAAACAATGTTATATTAATTTCAGGTATGCAATATATTGATTAAATTTTCTTTTTAATGGTTCATGTTTTTATATTTTTCTTTTTTAAAGATTTTTTTAATTTGATAGAGAGAGTAAAAGAAGGAATACAAGCAAGGTAGGTGGGAGAGGGAGATTCAGGCTCCCTGCATAGGGTTTGATATCAGGACCCTGGGATCATGACCTGAGCCAAAGGCAGACACTTAAAGACTGAGCTACCCAGGCGCCCTTTATTTTTCTATTATTAGCATATCAACATTGAAATTATTAAGGAGGGCACATATTGCATGAAGCACAGGGTGTGGTGCATAAACAGTGAATTTTGGAACACTGAAGAAAATAAAATTTAAAAAAAAGAAATTATAAAACAATTACCCGAAAATGCAACATTAAAGCAATACTGATTACAATGGAATGACAGAAAAAAGAGTAAAATCAATAATCTAATAAAGAGTGATTGATACATTGAAGTAACGTGACCCCTTTGATATTATTCTCAACTATAGTACTAATTAGTGGTGCTGTCCTTGATATATCAATTGGTCTATGAGTTCCAGATACAACTCTCCTATTTTTCAGATAAGAGAAATTGAAGAGAATTATATCATTACCTCACACAATATTTTTTAAAAATTAAATGAGAATAGTTAAACAAGTATGTAAAGAAAATGTCCTATAGCGTAAAAATGCTAAGGCCACATATAATCTGGTATATATTTCACAGATAAGATTTTATTGATAATAGTGAAATAGGAGATTACTGTTAATATTTCTAAGATAGCCAGTTTATTAATAAGGAAAGATTGGGATGCCTGGGTGGCTCAGTTGTTTAAGTGTCTGCCTTCAGTTCAGGTCATGATCCCAAGGTCCTGGGATCAAGTCCTTCAATGGGATCCTTGATCATTGGGGAGCCTGCCATTCCTCCTGCTAGTGCACTTCCTCTCTGTCTGACAAATAAATAAAATAACATATATAAAAATAATAAGAAAAGATTTTAAAAAGTCATGAGGAGAGATTCAGAGCACCACAACAGGGAGACATATTGCCTTTGTTGTTGTTGTTGTTGTTGTTGTTGTTGCTGGGTCCCTTAATTGCACTCTTCTTCAAAGTCCCAGAAGGAATTTATCAATAACAAACCTCATCAACTCCCATAATGGGCATGGACAAACCAGGATGATGTCACTCTCCTGTTTATCTTTGTGTACAAAGTTATTTAACCATGGCCACACACTATTACCCAGATGGGTAAGGGCTGCACCATCTTCAGATGCTGAGGTCAATCATAGAGAAAGAACTGCAGGAGCAAAAGCGTAATTAAGGTTTTTGACTTGTTCTCCTTCTGACACATGCTGTTAGTCCTTGACCATGTTTCTCAGTTATTCCCTATAATCTATTTCTATGAAGAAAAGAAAATGTGTTTTTTAAAAATTCAAGCATAATTAACATACAGTGTTACAATAGGCTAAGTCGTATGATATCATGATTCAATAATTCTAGACATTTCTCTGTGATAATCAAGATAAGTGTACTCTTAATTGCTCTTTTTTGATTGAATCAGGTAGCAATAACTTTCTGACATGTATCAGGAAATAGCTTTTTGGCTTCCATTTTTGTATAGACAAAAGAATATGCATACCTGCCATATTTTGAATGATATGTTTGTTTTATCGAGGCTGAAATGTCACAGAAGTAATGAAACTGATTTTACTTTGAGTGGGCATTATTTCTGGTAGAGAAATGAAACAGATGTCTCAAATATATATATTTCTTATATGAAACTGACAGTGGTGGGTGTGCCCAAATTGTAGAATGTGAAGGGAAGATAGGGTTCTATAAAGCTATGGCAGCTTTATAGGCTCTGGGTTCTATCACCTGATTGGGATTGAGACACAAATTCTCCCTCAGGTAAATTGTGTGATGCTACACAGTTACCCTGATAATTTTTTGAAAGAATTTTCTTTTATATTAATCTTACGTTAAAATGTCTATACTGGGAATTTGAATTGTTTTATTCGTAAAAGGTATAAATATGATTAAATACTTCAGTGACTCATGGGGAAGGTAAAATACAGAATGATATAGAACAATTTCTGGGTTTTTGTCAACTTCAAGTAAAGATTTGATATTCTTTTTTTTAAGATTTTATTTATTTATTTGACAGAGAGAGATCATAAGTAGGCAGAGAGGCAGGCCAGGAGAGAGAGGGGCAAGCAGGCTCCCCGCTGAACAGAAAGCCGGATGTGGGGCTTGATCCCAGTACCCCAGGATCATGACCTGAGCCAAAGGTAGAGGCTTTAACCCACTGAGCCACCCAGGTGCCCCAAGATTAGATATTCTATCACCACAATTGAAAAACAAACAAACAGGATGTCTGGGTGGCTCACTTGGTTAAGTGTCTGCCTTCAGCTCAGGTCATGATCTCAGGGTCCTGGGATTGAGTCCCACATTGGCTCCTTGCTCCGTGGGGAGTCTGCTTCTCCCTTTCCCTCTGCCCCCACCCCTGCTTGTGCTCTCTCTCTCTCTTTGAAAAATAAATAAAACTTTAAAATATAAAAATAAAAAAACAAAAAATAAGGTGATAGGATAAAAATTAAAAATATGTATTTAAATTTATTTTAAATTTAAGCTAAAATGTATATATTTATATATTTTAGTAAACTCTATACTCAACATGGGGTTCAAACTCACAATCACAAAATCAAGGGTACATGACTTTCACTGAGCCATCCAGGTGCCCCAACCACCACTATTAATAATTCCACAATTTAAATATGCACTATTTTATTTACATTAAACACAAACAATTGAATACAGAAAATAAGAATGAATGGAGTGGACTGTTATCTTGTGTGGTACAGACACTATTCCATTGTCTGTCTGGTGTGCCAGAAAGACTGTTCAGTGTGGCTTGATCACAGTGACTCCCACTAACCAAAGTACAATAGAGATTTGCTTCATTTGATTTAAAAAATTGACTCAGAGGGCGCCTGGGTGGCTCAGTGGGTTGAGCCACTGCCTTTGTCTCAGGTCATGGTCTCAGGGTCCTGGGATCGAGTCCCACATCAGGCTCTCTGCTCAGCAGTGAGCCTGCTTCCCTCTCTCTCGCTCTCTGCCTGCCTCTCTGTCTACTTGTGATCTCTCTCTGTCAAATCAATAAATAAAAAAATTTAAAAAAAATTGACTCAGAAATCAGGTAGGTCTCATTTTTACTGGTCTGTTTTAAAATATTACATGGAGGTTAGCCTAGTGGGAGTGGAAAATGAGAATAAGTTTGTATTTTTAATGCAACATGTAGCAGGTTTTTTTTTTTTTTTTTTGCGTATTTATATTATACATCAGATATATTTTCAGTGCTTTCTACTGCTTTGGAACCCAGAGCTTGGGACTGCTAATAAGCTGAATATTGTAATTAGTCTTTGTAATCATTAGAGGAGTATATAATGTTTTGAAAGTCAGAATGTATTACTGAAATACCCCGTATCATAACCACTCCTAAACTATTCCTAGAGAGAAGAGCCAATATTTCTTTATTCTTTATTTTTGTTGGTAAGGAATTTAAAAATTTAACATTTAACATGTCCATAGTTGGGAAGTTGTGAAGGTTTGATTTCTTGAAGAGAAAATGTAAAAGAGGTTATTACTGATTTTTTTTTCAGAATAGACAGATATATTTTATTTCCATTGTTTTTTCTTATTTATTTTGAGCCATTTTAAAATTCTACTGTAAATACACACACACACACACACACACACACACACACACACACACACACACTACTTTAGCCTAAATAGAGGGACTGTGAGCTCCTTCAGTGTAACCAACTTACATTTTTTCTTTTGTCTTCAGCATTTAACACAGATATAGGTTTTGAGGTTTTGAGTAGCCAGATTTTGTATTGTATAGGGAGTTGTATTATAGTCAGAGACAAACTCAACATTATTCAGTTTTGCTCTCTACATCTCAGTTTTGATGAAAAACTGGTTACTCTACACAAAAAAGTTGATTATGCTTGTAAAAGCAACTAAAGCTTGTCTTGTAAATGAAAAAGATCTTGTAAATGTGAATTCTTCTTCCTGAATTTTAGAACAAATAGCAGGACATTTAAGTAGATAAAGCTGGAGAAGTGCATACTAGATAGTACTAAGATTTTCCATAAATATCTGCTTAACCAGAATAAAAATAATAAATATGTCATATATAAATATAAATATATATTGGTCTGGGACTACAGAAATTGAAAAATCCAAATTTTATATAGATACTAAAACTGGCTAACTGAAATAATTCATCTTATATCATAGAACACAAATTATAACTGCCATCTCTTACCTAGATTTTGCATGATAATCACCATAGATATAGATATTAACTCTTTAACAATATATGTGCTTATTCATCTGTACCTTGTAATGTTCTAAGCACTTTCAGTATGTTTCATAATTTAATCCTGAACATACTTGAGATCTAACATTATTATCCTGTTTTTATGTAAAGTTGACAAATGTACTTTGGGTACAGGATACTCTGGACCCATAGTCACAATCCCGTCCCAAATTGTGGGCTCCTAAATTGATGTCCCTAGGATATCTAAGAGTTTGGTCATTGGTGAGGACCCTGATTTGCTCCTGTGGATACATGGAACACTATGCACAACCACAGAGCATCACACCCTGGCTTGTACAGAAAGTGGGGGTTCACATTTTTGGTATAAATATTCCCTAAGTTATGTTTCAGTAACTTTCTAAATACTTCTCATACAGAATATATACCTAAGAGTTTTTAAGATCCAATCGGATCTTTAAACCTGAAAAGTTGAGTCAATTTTGATTTCCATAATAAAAAATTTTGTAAGTAGATTTTATTTTTCCATAATTCACTTTTTGTGTTTTTCTATGACAGTTATTCCAAAAATTTCCATACTAATTGATAACTAACCATCATCAGGAAATCTCATGATCTTGAACTGTGGCAACTTTACTGTAAGTTACCAATATTAACTTCACAGACAATGTTATAGTAATTTCAGGTATACAACATTGTGATTTAACAAATTATATGTTATGCTATGTTTACAAGTGTAGGTTACAGCTGTCACCATACAGACTATTATGATATCATTGACTATATTCCTTAATGCTGTGTTTTTTATTCCTGTGACTTATTCATTCCATAACTGGAAGATTGTATGTTCCATTCCCTGTTGACAATCGTGTCCATCACCCCACACTTCTCCCCTCTGGTAACCATCAGTTTCTTCTCTATATTTCTAGGACTCATACTGTTTTTTCTTTATTCATTTATATTTTTAGATTCCACATATGAGTGAAATTATGTAATATTTGTCTTTCTCAGTTTGACTTATTTCACTTATAATACACTTGTGGGTCCAACTGTGTTGTAAAAGGGGAAAGAATCTCAATCCACTATGACAATGGTATAATATAATATATATATAATATAATATATAATGGTATAATATATATAATATATATATAATATAATATATAATAATATTTACACACCATTCCTTCCTTATCCACTGAGGTTGTTTCCATATCTTGTCTATTGTAAATAACATTGCAATAAACATATGGGTGTATATAAAAATATACAATAAAAACACACAACGAAATATTATTCAGGCCATAAAAATGAAATCTTGCCATTTGCAATGACATGGATGGAGCTAGAGAGTATTATGTTAAGTGAAATAAATCAGAGAAAGAGAAATATCATGTGATTTCACTCATATGTGGAATTTAAGGAACGAAGCAAATGAGTAAAGGGGGAAAAAAGAAGAGAGAGAGAGACAAACCAAGAAACAGACTCTTAACTATAGGGAACAAACTGGTGGTTATGAGAATGCAGGTGGCTGATGGGTTGGGTTAAACAGGTTATAGGGATTAAGAGTGCATATGTGATGAGCACCAGGTGTTATACGAAAATGTTGAATCACTGTATTCTACACTTGAAATTAATATTACACAATATGTTAAATAATTTGAATTTAAATACAACTTAAAAAAATGAATATCATCTGGAGATTTGAAAAAAAATTAAAGTAAGGGTGCATATACTCTTTTGCTTTCCTTGGGGGAAAATGTATACCCAGAGGTGGAATGACTAAGTATTCATATCTTTGAACCATAGTTGTGAATTCTTAGATTTCTAATAAATTTGGTCAATTATAGGTAATTTATAATCCAAAAATTTACAGGTCCTTGGAACTTTCCCTTATTGGCATCCAGGTTGCTATGTGTAAACATGCACACACACACACACACACACACACAGTTATTTTGGGTGGTCATATCTCATGAGTGATCTGTCAACTCCATAGTTCTCCTAGGTGATCCAATGGAGAATACAACTTGGGTGGCCAACCATACTGGACGATCAGATTTTGACCTAGTGGGACTCTTCATTCAATCCAAGTACCCAGATCTCCTTTGTTTGGTGATTTTTTTAGTTTTCCTGATGGCCTTGTCTGGAAACACCATCCTGATCCTTCTGATACACTGTGATGTTCACCTTCACAACCCCATGTACTTTTTTATCACCCAGTTGTCTCTCATGGATGTGATGTACATTTCTGTCACTGTGCCCAAGATGCTCATGGACCAGGTCACAGGAGTGAATAAGATCTCAGCCCCTGAATGTGGGTTGCAGATGTTTCTCTATCTGACACTAGGAGGTTCAGAATTTTTCCTTCTAGCTGCCATGGCCTATGACCGCTATGTGGCCATCTGCCATCCACTCCGTTATCCTATCCTCATGAACCATAGGGTGTGTCTCCTCTTGGTATCTTCTTCCTGGTTTCTAGGATCTGTGGATGGATTTATACTCACACCCATCACCATGAACTTCCCCTTCTGCAGATCCAGGGAGATCCACCATTTCTTCTGCGAGGTTCCTGCTGTAATGAAGCTTTCCTGCTCAGACACTTCCCTCTATGAGACCCTCATGTACCTGTGTTGTGTCCTCATGATCTTAATCCCTGTGACAGTCATTTCAAGCTCCTATTTTTTCATCCTCCTTACCATTCACAGGATGAACTCAGCAGAGGGACAGAAGAAGGCCTTTGCCACTTGTTCTTCCCACATGATGGTGGTCATCCTCTTCCATGGTGCTGCTATCTATACCTACATGCTACCTACCTCTTATCACACCCCTGAGAAGGACATGATTGTATCTGTCTTTTACACTATACTCACTCCTGTTCTAAATCCTTTAATTTATAGTCTTAGGAATAAGGATGTAACAAGGGCCCTAAAAAAATTGTTGAATGTGGGATCTGTCCTACAGGAAACTATGAAGTAGGGAATATTTGTACTAATGTGTTTTTTTCCCCCTTCACTCTACAAATTAAAACTTTGTACTCTCCAAATTAAAACTTATGGCAATATTTTTCTTCAGATTCTTATAACATAATGTGTCATCATCTCTTTGTCGCTTTTGAAAGCATTATGTCCCTGTATGGAAAGTTATTCCTTTTTACACTTCTGCATTCAAAGTATTTGTACAATTGTATTGTATCCGTGTTGTATTTTTCTCAATATTCATATTCTTAAGAAGTAAGTGATAATATATTTAGAAACAAAGATCATAAGGTGTACAACTGATGAAAGAGAGATGGCGAGAGAGGTGATAAACCAAGTGGGGTATAAACTTATAGGAGAATCTAGGCAAAATGTTATATGAGTGTTAATTGTACTATTATTATTCATACTAACCTGCCATAAATTTGAACTTACTTAAGAATAAAATATAAAGGATCAGAATTTTGACTATTTTAAAATTTGTCCTTGCAGCATGGTGGCAGTGTGACAAATCTTGGAAATCATGCACAAGTTAACATGGCTGATCAATACTGCCACAACTCAGTTATTGGTCTGGTTTAAAAAAAATTATTGTGTTATGTTAGTAACCATAAAATTCATCATTAGTTTTTGATGCAGTATTCCAAGATTCATTGTTTATGGCCTGTGTTTAACTAGGGCAATATTGTTCATAGGTTCTAAACCTGAAGATATCTTGTGGCCATTACTTCTAAAATAATCATTAGTACATTGTGGTAGAAGGTATTATGGGAAAAATATTAACCTTAACAAGGAGGTCTTAGGGAAGCTTTCCAGCATAAGGTGGTATTAGAGCTGATATTTAAAGTATTTAGCTTAATACACAAACAAGAAGAGGAAGATCATCAAATATTCAGTCCTTAATTTATTAAAAAAAAATCTTATCCTACAATAAAAAATAACAAATAGGAGAGTCAAGATGGAAGGGAAGTAGGAGGAGGTGCCATTTCAACCTGTACCCTAAAGTGAGCTGATCACCTACCAAAGGACTCCAATCAACCATGAAATCAGCCTGAGGTCAGAATTATACACATCTGGATCTCTACAGGAGTAGAAGATGCCAGTGGCAGGTAAAGCAGAGTGGGAACATCAGACTGATATTAGAAGATAAACAAAAGGGGGAGGGAGCCACCAGAGGCAACCGATTGGAAAGTAATACCCCAGTACGAGAGTGCCCTGCATCTGGGGACCAGCTAGCTTGGACTCTGGTTGAAAGCACTCAAAAAAAAAAAAAAAAAAAGAGCAAAGCATCAAGGGGGAAAGTGTGGGAATTGGGGCGGTTAGGGACAGGGGCTTAAGTCCCCGGACCCAGGACGGCCTCCCCAGGCTCTGAGCCAGAAAGCGTTTGGCAGAGAAACCAGGTCTTGGTCCCTGAGCTGCCAGCATGCCTGAGCTGCCAGGGCGCCCGAGATTGCATGGGGTGCTCCTGTGAGGGG
The DNA here is from genome assembly GCF_922984935.1 of Meles meles. NCBI lineage: Eukaryota > Metazoa > Chordata > Mammalia > Carnivora > Mustelidae > Meles > Meles meles. The sequence goes on from NC_060081.1 coordinate 7,833,192, forward strand.
CTTGGTGCCTCGTCACATAGCATCCCTGAAATGCGCCCGTCCCACACACTCCCCTGGGAGAGGTGCTCACAGGCGCTAGCCGGGAGCTCTGGCACCAGGAAAAACCAGCTATTCCCAGCCCAGGCCAGCGAGAAAATCTCAGTGTGCGATCGCTGCTTGGAACCTCTCTGGCGATCTGGAGCTGACCAGACAGCCACCACTGCCATGGTTTTGGGTACAAGGAGGAGATCCTGCATCCCCAGGGACCATGACTCAGAATCAACTCTGCCAGCAGCTCTGCAGAGCATTCTGAGGCTTCTCTCTGAGAGGGAGGTCTGGGTGCAGTTTGCTCTCCTCTAAACATCCAAAAACCATCAAAACCTGTGAAGGCGAGAGAAAACAGATGAACAAACATAAAAACCCCCAGAGAACAGAAGCCTGAAAAAAAAAATGGTTTTAAGAGCCTGCCCCCTTGAGGAGGGGCGGGAGGACTTAACTCAGGGAACATCATTGGCTGAAAACCCAACTGGCAGGCTCCTCCCCAAGAAACCCATCCAGGAAGGAAGAAAAAAAATAAAAGAAGAAGACGACAAGAGAACAACCACCACTACTTCATAAATACAACTTTTAGTTTTAACTCTTTACGACTATGCTGGTTCTTTTTTTTTAATACATATAGATAATTTTTTAACCTACTGACCATCACAGTGAGATGTCCAGTACATCAAATTCCTTAATAACCTTCTAACCTGAACTTTTTGATACATACAACCGTGTTTTACTTTTGCTTTTCTATTTTTTAAATTTGTTTAAAAATTTTAATTTAGTTTACGCTAGTTTATTCTTTTTTTAATTTTTATTTTCTAATACATATAGAGTTAAATTTCAAGGTAATCCCCTTTCCCCAATCAATGCTATCCCTATAGGCTAACCAATTTTTAATCCCTCTGAATCTTAGGAAAGTTGAATCCCTTAACAAAGACATCAAGATACATCCAGGAAGAATCAAAATAAGCTTCCTCGCCCACACTGATAATTTATAACCACTTTCCAATCTTTTCCTTCTGCCAGTGTTTCTGTGTATTTGTGTTTGTCCTGATAGTATATAAATCTTACACTTGCGGTTCTTTTTGATGAGGTTCTTCCTTTTTTTGCTTATATATATATTTTTTTCTCTTGTCATATATTTTTATCAGTCTTTTTGTTGGTCTGTTTTTGATTGTATGCTTCATAAATCTTACCTTGGAGCCCATTTGGGCTGAGCCTTCTCTTTTATCTTCCCTTTTGTCTTCTCTCTCTCTCTCTCTTTTCTTTTTTTTCTCTATTTCTTTTTTTTCTTTTTTCTCTCATTTGTGTGGGGAATCCTGATTGCACAGAAGCATTTCAGGGTGTGCTTTGACTGCACCACAATCGACACATCCAGCTGCATCCGTTCAGTCATCTCTTACCAAAATGACTAGGAGGAGGAATACCCAACAGAAGAAAAATACAGAGGATGGACCTTCTGCAACAGAGCTAATGGTTATCGACATAGACAATATGTCAGAAGGGGAATTCAGGTTAACAATTATCCAGGCAATAGCTAGGTTGGAGAAAGTCACAGATGACCAAACCTAATTGATTAGGGCAGAACTGAAAGCCACCAGGGATGATGTTCAATGCTCTCAATGAGTTCCAATCTAATCTAAATTCTCTAAAAGCTAGGGAAACTGAGACAGAAGGTGAAATTAGTGATCTGGAGGACAAACAGAGAGAAAGAAAGGATCAGGAGGAAACTTGGAACAAACAGCTCAGAAGCCACGAAAACAGAATCAGGGAATTAAATGATGTCATGAAACGTTCCAACGTCAGAATTATTGGAAAACCTGAAGGGGAGGAAATGGAAAGAAGTCTAGAAGATATAGTGGAAGAAGTTGTCTATGAAAATTTTCCCAATCTCACGAATGGAAAGAGCGTTCATATATTAGAAGCAGAACAGTTTCCCCACAAGATTTTAGATTATTGAATGTCCTCATGACATCTGATAATTAAAATGAAGAATTACAATTCTAGGCAGATTCAATTAAAAGCAGCTAGGACAAAGAAGCTCCTTACCTACAGAGGAAAGAGCAATAAAATAATTTCAGACCTGTCCACAGAGACCTGACAAGCCAGGAAGGACTGGTAAAATATATTCAGAGTACTAAATGAGAAGAACATGCAACCAAGAATACTTTATCTAGCAAGACTGACATTCAAAATGGATGGAGAGATAAAGACTTTCCAAGACTGGCAATGATTAAAAGACCATGCAACCACCAAGCCGACACTGCAGGAAATATTAAGGGGAGTCCTATAAAAGAGAAAAAATGCTAAGAATACCATTGAACAGAAATAGAGAGACAATCTACAGACAGAAAGACTTCAAAGGTAACACGATGTCAATAAAAAGGTATCTATCAATAATCACTCTCAATATGAATGGCATAAGTGCACCCATAAAATGAAACAGGGTTGCAGATTGGATAAAACGAGAGGACCCATCCATATGTTGTCTTAAAGAGACCCATTTTGAACCTAAGGATACACCCAGACTGAAAGTGAAGGGATGGAGAAGCATCTTTCATGCAAATGGACCTCAAAAGAAGGCAGGAGTAGTGATTCTCATATCAGATAAATTAGATTTTAAACTAAAGACTGTAGTCAGAGATACAGAAGGACACGACATAATTCTTAAAGAGAGTATCCACCAAGATGATATAACAGTTATAAATATCTATGCCCCCAATACGGGAGCAGCCCACTACATAAGAAAACTATTAATCAAGATAAAGAGTCATATTTATATGAATACATTAATAGTAGGAGATCTTAATAGGCCTCTCTCAGTAACAGACAGATCATCGAAGCAGAAAATCAAAAAAGAAATAAGATCATTGAATGACACATTGGACCAGATGGACCTCATAGACATATACAGAACATTCCACCCTAAAACAACAGAAAACTCATTCTTCTAAAATGCACATCGATCCTTCTCCAGAAGAGACGATATATTGGTTCACAGAGCAGGACTCAACTGATACCAATAGACTGACATTATTCCCTGCATATGCTCAGATCATAATGCTCTGAAACTGGAGCTCAATCACAAGGAAAAATTCAAAAAGAACTCAAACACCTGGAAGCTAAAGACCACATTTCTTAAGAATGTTTGAACCTGTGAAGTGTATAAACCTGGCGATTCACAGACATGTACCCCTGGGGATAAAAATACATTATATGTTTTAAGAAAAAAATAAATAAATTAAAAAATTTAAATGGAATTGGGAAAAAAAGAATGCTTGGATCAAACAGGAGATCAAAGATGAACTTAAACAATTCATGGAAACCCATGAGAATGAAGACACTTCAGTCCAAAACCTATGGGATAAAGCAAAAACGGTTCTAAGGGGGAAATACATAGCCATCCAAGCCTTCCTCAAAAACACTGAAAAATCCAGAATACACCAGCTGTCTCTACACCTTAAAGAACTGGAGAATCAAAAACAAATCAAACCAAATCCACATGCATGAAGGGAAATAATCAAGATTAGAGCGGAGAGCAATGAGGTAGAAACAGAGATACATTAGAACGTATCAATGAAACTAGAAGCTGGTTTTTTGAAAGAATCAATAAGATCGATAAACCATTGGCCACACTAATCCAAAAGAAAAGAGAGAAAGCCCAAATTAATAAAATTATGAATGAAAAGGGAGAGATCACAACGAACACCAAGGAAATAGAAACAATCATCAGAAATTCTTACCATCAGAAATTCTTACCAACAGTTTTATGCCAATACGCTAAGCAACCTAGATGAAATGGATGCATTCCTGGAAAACTACAAGCTCCCAAAATTGAACCAGGAAGAAATTGACAACCTGAATAGACTGAAATCTAGTAACGAGATTGAAGCAGTGATCAAAAACCTCTCAAAAAAGAAGAGACCAGGACCCGACAGATTCCCTGAGGAATTCTACCAAACTTTCAGAGAAGAAATAACACCAATTCTCCTGAAGCTGTTCCAAAAAATTGAAGCAGAAGAAAAACTTCCAGAATTTTTTTATGAAGCCAGCATTACTCTGATCCCAAACCAGGCAAAGACCCTAACATAAAGTAGAATTTCAGGCCAATATCACTGATGAATATGGATTATAAGATTGTCAACAGGATCCGAGCAAACAGGATACAACACCACATTAAAGAGATTATAAACCATGACGAGGTGGGATTCATCACTGGGTTACAAGGATGTTTCAACATTCGCAAATCAATCATTGTGATAGAACAAATCAATAAGAGAAGAGAGAAGAACCATATGGTCCTCTCAATTGATGCAGAAAAACATTTGACAAAATCCAGCCTCCGTTCCTGCTGAAAATGCTTCAAAGTATAGGGATAGAGGGAACATTCCTGAACTTCATAAAATCTATCTTTGAAAGACCCACATCAAATATCATCCTCAATGGGAAAAAGCTCACAGCCTTCCCGTTGAGATCAGGAACACGACAAGGATGCCCACTCTCACCACTCTTGTTCAACATAATATTAGAAGTCCTAGAAATGGCAAGCAGACAACAAAGAGAAATAAAAGGTATCCAAACTGGCAAGGAAGAAGTCAAACTCTCTCTCTTTGCAGACGACATGATTCTTTATATGGAAAACCCCAAAGACTCCACCCCCATACTACTAGAACTCATACGGCAATTCAGTAACATGTTAGGATACAAAGTCAATGTACAGAAGTCAGTGGCTTTCTTATACACTAACAATGAATATACAGAAATGGAAATTAGAGAATCGATTCCATTTACTATAGAACCATAAGATACCTGGGAATAAACCTAACCAAAGAGATAAAGGACCTCTACTCAAGGAACTACAGAACATGCATGAAAGCAATTGAAGAAGACACTAAAAGATGCAAGACCGTTCCATGCTCTTGGATTGGAAGAATAAACATTGTTAAAACGTCTATACTGCCTAGAGCAATCTATACTTTTAATGCCATACCAATCAAAATTCCACTAGTATTTTTCAAAGACATGGAGCAAATAATCCTAAAATTTGTATGGAATCAGAAGAGACCCTGAATTGCTAAGGAAATGTTGAAAAACAAAAACAAAACTGGTGGCATCACGTTACCCGATTTCAAGCTTTCCAACAAAGCTGTGATCACCAAGACAGTGTGGTACTGGCATAAAAACAGACACATTGACCAGTGGAACAGAGTGGAGAGCCCAGATATGGACCCTCAACTCTATGCTCAAATAATCTTCGACAAAACAGGAAAAATATACAATGGAAAAAAGACAGTCTCTTCAATAAATGATGCTGGGAAACTGGACAGCTATATGTAGAGGAATGAAACTCGACCATTCTCTTACACCGTACACAAAGATAAACTCGAAATCAATAAAAGACCTCAACGTGAGACAGGAATCTATCAGAATCCCAGAGGAGAACATAGGCAGTAATCTCTTCAATATCAGCCACAGCAACTTCTTTCAAGATATGTCTCCAAAGGCCAAGGAAACAAAAGCGAAAATGAACTTTTGGGAATTCATCAAGATCAAAAGCTTTGGCACAGCAAAGGAAACAGTCAACAAAACAAAAAGGCAACCCAAGAAATGGGAGAAGATATTTGCAAATGACAGTACAGACAAAAGCTTGATATCCAGGATCTCTAAAGAACTGCTCAAACTCAACACACACAAAACAGATAATCATATCAAAAAATGGGCAGAAGATATGAACAGACACTTCTCCAATTAGGACATAAAAATGGTGATCACACACATGAAAAAACACTCATCATCACTAGCTATCAGGGAGATTCAAATTAAAACCTCATTGACATATCACCTTACACCAGTTAGAATGGCCAAAATTAGCAAGACAGGAAACAACGTGTGTTGGAGAGGTTATGGATAAAGGGAAACCCTCTTACACTGTTGGCGGGAATGCAAGTTAGTGCAAACACTCTGGAGAACAGTGTGGAGATCCTCAAGAAATTAAAAATAGAGCTTCCCTATGACCCTGCAATTGTACTGCTGTGTATTTACCGCAAAGATACAGATGTAGTGAAAAGAAGAGCCATCTGTACCCCAATATTTATAGCAGCAATGGCCATGGTCGCCAGTCTCTGGAAAGAACCAAGATGTCCTTCAACGAACAAATGGATAAGGAAGATGTTGTCCATATACACAATGGAGTATTATGCCTCCATCAGAAGGGATTAATACCCAACTTTTGTAGCAACATGGACGGAACTGGAAGAGATTATACTGAGCGAAATAAGTCAAGCAGAGAGAGTCAAGTATCATATGGTTTCACTTATTTGTGGAATATATCAAATAACATGGAGGACATGGGGAGATGGAGAGGAGAAGGGAGTTGACGGAAACTGGAAGGGGGATGAAACATGAGAGACTATGGACTCTGAAAAGCAACCTGAGGGTATGAAGGGGCGGGGGGTGGGATGTCGGGGAACCAGGTGGAAGGTAATCGTGAGGGCACGTATTGCATGGCGCACTGGGTGTGGTGCAAAAACAATGAGTTATTACGCTGAAAATAAATAAATTAAATAAAAAAAGATACACGTAGAAAAAAAGAATAAAAAAGAAAAGTAAAAAAAGAGTTAAATAGAGAGAAAGAGACAGAGAGAGAGAGAGAGTCAGGAAAAAACAGGCTAGATAAATGAGAAGGCTCAGCCAAAAGATTTATGAATTATACAAACAAAAGCAGACAAACAAAAAGACTGATAAAAGTATATGATAAGATAAAAATATATATATGTATATATGTAAAAGCAAAAATAGGAAGGACCTCGTCAGAAAGAACCCCAAGTACAAGATTTCTACACTATTAAAACAAACACAGATACACATAAACACTGACAGAAGAAAAAGATGTGAGAGCTGTTATAAATTCTGTGTGGCTGAGAAGGTTATTTTATTCTTCCTGGATGTATCTTGATGTCTTTGTTAAAGGACTCAAGTTTCCTAAGATAAAGGGGATTAAAAATTGGTTTACCTATAGGGGTAGCATTGATTGGGTAAAGGGGATTACCTTGACGTTTAACTCTATATGAATAATAGAAAATAAAAATAAGAAAGGAATAAACTAGACTAAACTAAACCAAAATTAAAAATATTAAAAAATAGAAAAGTGAAAGAAAAACATATATATATATATATATACACATATACATATATATATATGTGTGTGTGTATATAATATATATATATATGTGTGTGTGTGTATATAATATATATATATGTGTATGTATATATATATATATATTTATGTATATGTGTATATGTATATATACCAGATAGTGGGAACAAGTTAAAACTAAAAGTTGTATCTATGAAGTAGTGGTGGTTGTTCTCTTGTTGTCTTTTTTTTTTTTCTTTCCTGGTTGGTTTTCTGGGGGAGGGGCCTGTCACTTGGGTTTTCAGTCAATGATGTTCCTTGAGTTATGTCCTCTAACCCCCGTCAAGGGGATGGGCTCTGAGGAAACCGATTTTTTTCAGGCTTTTGTTCTCTGGAGGTTTTTATATTTGTTCATCTGTTTCTCTCACCTTAACAGCTTTTGATGGTTTTTGGAGATTTAGGGGAAAGCAAACTGCAGCCTGATCTCCCTCTCAGAGAGAAGCCTCAGACTGCTACCTGTGGGTGCTGGAGAGTGCATAAATTCCCCCTTGGCCACTGGCAGAGCAGGTTCTGAGTCATGGTCCCTGGGGATGCAGGATCTCCTGCTTGTATCCAAAACCAGGGTAGCGGTGGCTGGCTTGGCAGCTCCAGACCGCCAGAGAGGTTCCAAGCAGCTACTGCACACTGAGATTCTCCAGCTGCCCTGGGCTGGGAGTGCCTGGACTTTCCAGGAGTGTCTCAGGCTCTGATTCCTTGGCGCCTCAGGCTCTGATCCCTTGGCAGGGGTCTAAGAGCGTCAGGATGGTGTCTGCCCACACCTCTCTCAAGGGAGGGTGTGGGGCGCATGTGTCTCAGGAATGCCATCTAGCGAGGCTCCCAGCCCCTCACGGGAGCTGGATGGACCCCATGTGTTCTCAGGTGCCCTGGCTGCTCAGAGACCAAGACCTGGTTTCTCACTGCACTCTCTCTGGCTCAGTGCCAAGGGAGGCTGTCTTGGGTCCGGGGACTTAAGCCCCTCTCCCTAACCACCCCAATTCCCAAAACTTCCCCCCACAATCCTTTGCTCTTTTGTGAGTGCTTTCAACCAGACTCCAAGTTAATGCTGGTCCCCAGATGCAGGGCACTCTCATATTGGGGTGTTACTTTCCAATTGGTTGCCTCTGGTTGCTCCCTCCCCTTTTGTTTATCTTCCAATATCAGTCCGATATTCCCACTCCACTTTACCTTCCCACTGGTGTCTTCTGCCGCTGTAGAGATCTAGATGTGTATAATTCTGATCTCAGGCTGATTTCATGGGTGATCAGAGTTCTTTGGTAGGTAATCAGCTCACTTTAGGGTACAGGTTGAAATGGCGCCTCCTCCTACTTCCCCGCCATCTTGTCTCTCTCAACTCTCAGTTTGTTTTGTGAGATTAAGAGTCTCTTATGGTTTGTTTCCCTCCCAATCTCATCTTGTTTCATTTATTCCACATATAAGTAAGATCAGTAGTAATACTCTTTCTTTTTCTGACCTAGTATATTTAGCATAATTTCCTCCAGGGCTATCCATATTGTTGCAAATGAAAATTTTCCTTTGCTATGGCTAAATAATACTGCATTTACTAAAATATTTTTTAATCTACAGACACAAGTTTTTTCCATATCTGGCAATTGTAAATAATACTACAAAAAACCTGGGTGTGTTTATACTATTTCAATTTAGTGTTTCTCTTTTCTTCAGATAAATAGCCAGATGTGGAATTGCTGAATTATATAGTAGTTCTGTTTTGATTTTTTCTGAACTTCTCTAGTGTTTTCTATAGTGGCAGTCCAAATTTACATTTCTGCCAGCAATGCACGGGGTTCCAATTTCTCCACATCTGCACCGATACTTGTTAATTCTGGTGTTTTTGGTTTTTGGTTTTTTGCTTTTTTTTTTTGTTGTCCATTCTAATGGATAATAAAGGTGTGAGGTGATATTTTGGAGTAGTATTAATTTACATTTACATAAGGATTAGTTTTTCAATGTACCAGTTTGACATCCATATGTCTTTGACAAAGTGTCTATTCAGATATTCTGGCCATTTTTAAATCAGATTACATGGGTTTTGTTGTGTGGTAGTGATGGTGGTGATGGTGGTTATGAAGTTGTACAACTGCTTTATATATTTTTTTTATATTAAACCTGTAACAGAAATATAATTTTTGAACATTTTTCCCACAGTTTGTTGCCTTCTCATTTTTTGGACGTTTTCTGTTGTGAAGAAGTTTGATGTAATCCTACATACTCAGTTTTGATTTTGTTACCTTTGCTTTTGAAGTCAAATTAAAAAAAAAAAACTATCACCAATTCCAACAATAAGGATCTATGCCTGTCGTTTTTCTTCTGGGAATTTCATGATTTCAGTTCTTAAAATTAAAATCTTTAATCCACACTGAGTTAATTTTTGTATATAGTGCTGCTCAATAGTGGCCTAGTTTCCCCTTTTTTTTTTTTTTTTGGCATGTGACTGTCCAGATTTCCTGACACCATTAATTGAAAAGACTGTCATTTCCCCATGATATATCCTGGCTTCTTTGTCATAAATAAATTTACCATGTGCTCATGGAAATATTTCTGGGCTCCCTATTTTGTTCTGTTTTACTTTCTTTTTTCTTTTCTTTTTTTTTTTAGAGAAAGAGAGAAAATCGGGGGCAGGGCACAGGGAGAGGGAGAGAGAGAGAATCTTAAGCAGGTTCCATAGCCAGGGCATAGCCTGAGGTGGAGCTTGATCTCACAGTCCTGCGATGATGACCTAAGCTGAAATCAAAGTCAGACACTAATTGACTGAATCACCCAGGCACAAATCTATTCTCTTCTATTGAATGATGTTTCTGTTTTTGTGTTAATACATACTGTCTTGATAACTGCAACTGCAATATAGCTTGAAATCAGGGAGGATCATGTCTCTAGATATGCTCTTCTTTCTTAAGATTGCTTTGGCTATTCAAGGTATTTTGTGGTTCCATAAAACATTTAAAATTTGTTTTATTTCACAGAATTTTAATAGGAATTGCATTTAATGTATAGATTGCTTTAGGTGTTGTAGAGATTTTAACAATATAAACTCTTTCAATCCATGAACATTGTACATCTTTCCATTTATTTGTGCCTTCTTCAACTTTTTCATCAATCTCAGGTTTTTAGTGTACAGGTCTTTCATCTATTTGTTTAAATTTCGTCCTTTGTATTTTATTCTTTTTGGTGTGATTATAAATTAAATTTTTAAAATTTTCCTTTCTATTTGTTACTAATGTATAGAACTGAAACATGTTTGTGTATTGATTTTGTATCCTGCTATTTTATGACTTCATTATTTCTAACAGGTTTGTCTGGTTTTTGGTTCAGTCCCTAAGGTTTTGCGCATAAAAAGTCATGCTGTGTGGAAATAGAGACAGTTTTACTTTTCCCTTGAAATTTAAAGAAGTTTTATTTCTCGTTCTTACCTAATTTTTCTGGCTCAAGCTTACAATATTATGTTTAATAAAAATGATTAGAATGGCATCCGTGTTTTGTTCCTGATCTTAGAGGAAAGAGTTCAGTTTTCTACCTCTGAGTGTTAACTGTGGAATTTCCATATTCGGCCTTTATTATGTTGTGATAAATTTCCTTTATATGCAGTTTGTTTAGAGTTTTTATCATAAATGTATGTTGAATTTTGTCACATGTTTCTCTACAACTCTTCAGGTGATCATATAATTTTTATCCTTCATTTTGTGAATGTGATTTATCACATTGATTTGCAGAGGATTAACCATCTTTTAATTTCTAGAATAAACACCACTTGATCACGATGTATCCCATATATTTTTGTTTGTTGTATTTCCATTTCATTTGTCTCCACAATTTTATTTTCTTTTTTGATTTTTCTTTTATCTCTTTTTTTCCCAGTAAAATATTGTTTCATCTCCACATACTTGTGAATTTTTAAGTTTCTTTTTAAAATAATTTATTTATTTATTTGAGTGAGAGAGAACATGTGTAGGGGGAGCTGGGAAAGGGAGAGTAGACTCCCTGCTGAGATCCTGACAAGGGTCTTGATCTCAGGAGCTGAGATCATGATCTCAACAGAAAGTAGACACTTAACGAACAGAGCCATCCAGGTATCCTCCAGTTTTCTTTTTGTAATTGATTTCCTATTTCATACAATATGTTTTCCTATTTCATACCAATAAAAGATGATTGATATGATTTCAATCTTCCTAAATTTTGTAAAACTTATTTTGGTTCCTAACATGTGGCCTATCCTGGAAAATATTCCATATGCACTTGATTTAAGGCTAATGTTTACTCATTGATTTTCTGTGTGGTTGATCTAAATACTAATGAAAGTGGGAGTATTAGAGTTCATTGCTCTTATTTTATTGTTTTTTTCTCACTTTAGGTATGTTAATATTTTCTTTATATATTTATGATGGTCCTGTGTTGGATGCATAATATTTTACAATGTTTTATTTTCTTGTGGGATTAACTCCTTTATCATTTATAATGTCTTTCTTTGCCTCTTTCTATGGTCTTTGTTTTAGTCTATTTTCTCTTGTATAATATAGTTGTCCCAGCTTTCTTTATTTTCCATTTGCATGATTTTTTTTTTCTGTTTGCTTTCAGTCCATATACCTGAATTAAGTCTCTTATAGGCAATATATAAATGAATCTTTTTAACTTTTTTTCTATCTATTCATCCACTCTATGTTTTTGATTGGATAATTTGGTTCATTTACTTCTAAACATATTTTGTTAATTGTTTTCACCCTGGTTTGAAATGATTCTGGATTTTGTGTGTGATTTGATTGTTTTGTGTGGTGGCATGCTTAGATTCCTTTCTCTTTTGCCTTTTTTATATCAATTATAAATTCTGCTTTGCAAGTACTATAAGACTTGTAAAAGAAAATTATAAAACAGTATTTTAATTCGTTAAAACTTCAGTTTTAACATATTCTAAAGCTATACAGTTTTAGACTTCTCTCAAACTTTTACGTTTTTGATGTCACAATATACATCTTATTAATCTTTGTATTCCATAACAAATTATATTTTTTGCTATTTTTTCTTTTAGACTTCATACTAGTTTACAAATGATTAACTCACCATCTTTGCATTAGATTATTCTGAACTTTCTTACAAGATCTAACAAGGTTTCTTACATATTTCTTACAAGATCTTTTATTGTTACTAATTAGTACCCTTCTATTTCATTTAAAGAACTCCCTTTAACATTGCTTATGTTTGAAGTAATGAAGTACTGTAGCTTTGCTTATGTTTTAAACTTGTCTTTTTCTCAAGTCTTTAACCCATTTTGAGATGGTTTTTGTATAAGTCATGAAATTTGTGTCTCTTATCATCTTTTATGTCTATATCCAGTTTTCCCAACACATTTTTTTTTGTTTTGTTTTCTTTTTGGTACAAAAAGGTGAACCTTTTTTTTTTAATTTGTTTATTTTCAGCCTAACAGTTTTCATTGTTTTTGCACCACACACAGTGCTCAATGAAGAATGTGCCCTCCCAATTACCTACCACCTGGTTCCTCAACCTCCCACCCCACCGCCCCTTCAAAAACCCTCTGGTTATTTTTCAGAGTCCATAGTCTCTCATGGTTCATCTCCCCTTCCAGTTTCCCTCAACTCCCTCTCCTCTCCATCTCCCCATGTCCTCCGTGTTCTTTGTTATGCTCCACAAATAAGTGAAACCATTTTATACTCAACTCTCTCTGCTTGACTTATTTCACTCAGCATAATATCGTCCAGTCCCGTCCATGTTGCTACAAAAGTTGGGTATTCATCCTTTCTGATGGAGGCATAATACTCCATCGTGTAAATGGACCACATCTTCCTTATACATTTGTCCGCTGAAGGGTATCTTGGTTCTTCCCACAGTTTAGCGACCGTGACCATGGCTGCAATAAACATTGGGGTGCAGATGGCTCTTCTTTTCACTACATCTGTATCTTTGGGGTAAATACCCAGCAGTGCAATTGCAGGGTCATAGGGAAGCTCTATTTTTAATTTCTTGAGGAATCTCCACCGATTCTCCAAAGTGGCTGCACTAACTTGCATTCCCACCAACAGTGTAAGAGGGTTCCCCTTTCTCCACATCCACTCCAACACACGTTGTTTCCTGTCTTGCTAATTTTGGGCATTCTGACTGGTGTCAGGTGGTACCTCAATGTAGTTTTAATTTGAATCTCCCTGATGGCTAGTGATGAACATTTTTTCATGTCTCTGATAGCCATTTGTATGTCTTCATTGGAGAAGTGTCTGTTCATATCTTCTGCCCATTTTTTGATATGGTTATCTGTTTTTTGTGTGTTGAGTTTGAGCAGTTCTTTATAGATCCTGGATATCAACCTTTTGTCTGTACTGTCATTTGCAAATATCTTCTCCCATTCGGTGGGTTGCCTTTTTATTTTGTTGACTGTTTCCTTTGCTGTGCCAAAGCTTTTGATCTTGATGAAGTCCCAAAAGTTCATTTTCATTTTTGTTTCCTTGGCCTTTGGAGACATATCTTGAAAGAAGTTGCTGTGGCTGATATCGAAGAGGTTACTGCCTATGTTCTCCTCTAGGATTCTGAAGGATTCCTGTCTCACGTTGAGGTCTTTTATCCATTTCGAGTTTATCTTTGTGTACAGTGTAAGAGAATGGTCGAGTTTCATTCTTCTACATATTGCTGTCCAGTTTTCCCAGCACCATTTATTGAAGAGACTGTCTTATTTCCATTGTATGTTTTTTCCTGTTTGGTCGAAGATTATTTGAGCATAGAGTTGAGGGTCTATATCTGAGCTCTCCACTCTGTTCTCTGGTCAATGTTTCTCTTTTTATGTCAGTACCACGCTGTCTTGGTGATCACAGCATTGTAGGAAAGCTTGAAATCAGGTAACGTGATGCCACCAGTTTTTTTTTTTTTTTCAACATTTCCTTAGCAATTCGGGGTCTCTTCTGATTCCCTACAAATTTTAAGATTATTTCCTCCAGCTCTTTGAAAAATAATGGTAGAATTTTGATCGGAATGGCATTAAAAGTATAGATTGCTCTAGGTAGTATAGAAATTTTAACAACGTTTATTCTTCCAATCCAAGAGCATGGAACAGTCTTCCATCTTTTTGTGTCTTCTTCAATTTCTTTTATGAGTGTTCTGT